>NW_009208913.1:31826-32068 GCF_000690835.1 Fulmarus glacialis
TAGGTGTACTATCATTTACCTTGATATTGTTGTCATTATTACAAGAAGAGTAATAATCTTTGTTTCTTGCTATAGCAGGCAAATCTGCAAAAGATTTTTATCACAGATGGGATTTCTTTTTACCTTCATCCTACCTTACCTTTATTTGTTATTTCCAATGCCAGTTTCAATCAATTCAAAGCAAGTTTTGATGCAGTCCAATTTTTCCTTGAACACAGCCAGTCAGACATAGAGGTTGGGGG
>NW_009208914.1:0-311 GCF_000690835.1 Fulmarus glacialis
GGGGTGAAGATCAGCGCCCCTGCCCTGCCTGACCTGCAGTTTCCATCTCTGGTTTACAGAGAGGCAGCAGGATCCAGGGAGCTGAAGGGGAGATGCGAAACACAGCACAACCAATGCCCGGTGGGAAAAAGGGTTAAGGCGATCCTACCCCCCACCCGATCCCAGACTTCAGGGAACCTTTTATTTCCGATCCTGCCCGTCAGGGGTGCAGCCAGCAGGCAGCGAGCAGGCAGCAGCACCCCCCCTAAACCCGGGAGCTGCTGGTGCTCGGAGCCAAAACAGAATTGAAATGCAGACAGCGGCGGGCTGCC
>NW_009208914.1:363-1154 GCF_000690835.1 Fulmarus glacialis
TGGAGGTGATGCGCACTCTTCCTCTGACAGCGGAGCGGTTTATTTGCAGTCAGGCAGAGGCACCCGTGGCAGACAGAGATTCCCCAGCGGCGCTCTCTTTATTTGGAGTAAAACTCCAATATAAAACCCATAGTAGGTGGCACTGGCTCTGAGCCACAGCCCGGCTGCACTTGAGGGCGGGATGCTCTGCCATCCTTCCTGGAGGGTGCAAAGCTGGTGCTCACCTGGCAGAAAGTCACTGTAAATAGGTTATGTTTAAGAAATGAACCTCAGATGCACTGTCAGAAGTTCAAGGGGTGTCGTATTGAACAGGGGCACAGGCCAAGGAGACTTCTCATACCTGGTGGAGCACCCATGCTCTGAAAGTCAGCACCGTTTGGGCTGCTGCAGGCTGGGCACCTGGCAGCAGAGACACCCAGAGCTGGGGCTCAGCTGGCCCTGGGGGGGACCCCCCGGGCTCTCACCTACAGCTCTCCCGGCCCCCCAGCCCCTCCCCAAGAGCATCCTCTCCTCTCCCAGCACCGAGAGGTCCTCCTCCTCCTGGGCCAGCGGTGACCCTGAGCCTCAGGGCCTGAAATGCAAACCTCAGCCTTGAATTTCAGACAGCTCGGGGTTTCCAGTGTTCACATTTGGGTTTCTGGTTCTCCTCGGTGGGAAGAGAAACAGCAACTGGATATTTCAATCCAGCCCCTGTTGCACTTCTGCCCAGTCTGCGAGTCCTGTGTGTGCTGTCCCGGAGGAACGGGGTATCTCTCGGAGGACGTGTCGTTCTGTCCCACCATGGCATGGCC
>NW_009208914.1:1258-2804 GCF_000690835.1 Fulmarus glacialis
CAGGAAGTGGAGCTGTGCCGCGCTTTTGACCTGTGTCTGGACGAGCCGCCGAGGGCCCTGTGCTCTGTGAGTTTGCCTCGCTCCCTCCTGAACAGCTTCTCCTTTCGACCCTGCAGCCCCCCGTGGCAGCGAGCGGGGCGGCCAGCTGGTGCGGGGACATCTCCCGCTGGTGGCTGCGGGACGGAGCTCTGGCAGGCGGGACCAGGCGTGGCATTCAAGCTCACAGAGCGGAGGGAAGCCATGGCAAACAGCAGAAGAGGATGGGAGAGACAAATGGCTCTGTCCTGTGTGCCAGCACTAATGGGGGGAGGATGTGCTCCAAATACTAGCGGCGTGGCAGCAGCAGTCACTGCCGGAGCGGTGAGCTCCCTGCTCCCAGCAATACGGAGCTGATGGAGCAGAGCTGAGAGTCCGGGTCGCATCCAAGGGAGCCATTGAGTTCATCTGACAGTGTCTCACCTTCTGACGCTCTGCGCAAAGATGCAGTGACTTGGAAATCTGGATTTTAGTGGCTAAACTTTATCATCCCAACTACTTCTGCCTCATTGCGTTTAAAGAGGACAGCATCCCAATGTCAGAGAGGAGCACTGCTGGTCCTCCAGCTGGGGCTGACGTGGACCGATAGGAATGCTGGGCCATCTGAGAAGCTCTTCCTGGAGCAATAAATATGAGAAGTGTGCTTCCAAGCAGTCTTCCTTTGCTGGGAGATGAAGGGAACGATAGACGCTGCAGGAGGCACAGTGTTTCATATTTATCAGAACCACATCGCGCCGCACCCGGCGGTGCCGCTGAAGAACAGCCACCCCAAGTGGCCACCACAAACCGCTGCTCTCCGTAGGCTGGCAGGAGGGTCTGGGCAGGGAGTGGGGGCTGGCTGTGCGAGGTGACACCCTCGTGGTGCCCCGGCTCCTGCCTCTCTCATCCAAATGCAAGGTTGCCTTGGAGACACAGGGACATGATCAGTCCCGGTGCTCTGATGGCTCCGAGACGAGTGCAAGCTCTCGCCTCCAAGGGTGTCGTCCCTGCCAGAGCTGTGCAGGGCGTCCTTGCTGCCTTGCTGCGTGCTGCTCAGCCTGGGGCAGGCGCTTGCCTGGGAGCTGTGCTCCTTGTTGAGTGGCATCACCCAGCAAGCGGATCATCCCGCTCCTTAGCAGGCGTTGCTGCCTCTTGGGCTTGCGTATCACCTCCTGCAGCCCCCGAGGCGTGTGGATGTCCAGGATAGCACAGGACCCTGCTGTGCATCGTCGCAAGTGTCGGCCCCGCCCCGGTAGCCCCCGCCAGCCCCCACGCTTGGGTTCGGGGCTCCTGCGGTGCCCCGGGGCAGTCGCAGGCGCTGCACAGCGAGGGCCGATTACTGCACCGGTGCAGCTGGCAGTATTGAGATGCCCCTGCACCCCGCAGAGCCTCTGAAGCCATCTCTGTCCTGCGTTAGAGATCTAAGCTCAAACAATAAGGGTAATGGACAGGAAATTAGAGATAAGTAGGTGGTTTGACAGGATTAGGGATAAGCAAAAGAAACATAATTATGTGATAGCTGCTATCGGAC
>NW_009208914.1:2892-3275 GCF_000690835.1 Fulmarus glacialis
AAGCAAAAGAAACATAATGATGTGATAGCTGCTATCGGACAAGGGCTCCTACGAAACGGAATGTAAATGACCTAAAAAAAGCACTACACCGGATCAAACAGCTACACTTTGCAGATAACAGCCCAAAAACACAGGGTATAAATATTTATCGCAAATGAATTCTCCAAACACTCCCTACTCACGATCGCATTAACAATAGATGGGATTGAGGATAATAAAGGCTTTTTTTTTCCTTTTTTTTCCTGGGGCTTTTATACACGTACAGCTGTGTGTATGTGTGTGAGAGATAGGGAGCGTGCCCGTCGGTGTGTGCAGGGGAACGGCGCTGGCGGAGGGGGTGTCCGGGGGTCCTGCGCCCCTCCCGGCTCCTCGGCAGCTCCGGG
>NW_009208915.1:0-240 GCF_000690835.1 Fulmarus glacialis
GGTGGCTGCAGGTTCAACTGTGCCAGTCCCACACAGGGACAAGCAAGGGGCATGGGGGAGCACCCCCAAATCCCAGGGAGGTGTCTGAGGTGCTTGGTGAGAAAACAGCCTGGGCTTATCCTGGGCTATAGGGTCTGGGTGGCACAGACCCCACCCTGAGGGCTGAGGCTCATCAGGATCACTGCAGTGCTGGGGACACTGGCCAGGAAGCTTTCCGAGGGGGGGCTGGTGCGCGGGGCG
>NW_009208915.1:558-1790 GCF_000690835.1 Fulmarus glacialis
CCGGCTCTGCACTTGCTGCCTGCTCAGTCCTCCCCGCATGCAAAGCCCTTCGCTACCTTGTCCCGGGAAGCACGTGCTCCCTGCCTGCGGGTGCTCCCCGCCTGCGGGTGCTCCCCAGCACCCGCTGGCCTAGCACCCAGCCCCAGGAGGTGGGACCCCATCCTACACTTGGAGCCAGCACCCTGCTTGCTAAGCCCTAGCAGGGCACACATATCCCCCGGGGCAGGGCAGCAGATGGAGATGCCTCCAGTCTTGCAGGACACGGCCAGCGCTGCCCAAGGGATCCCACACACCCCTGAGCCCCTTTCCTCACCTGGTGCATGGAGCAGGTTTGTGGCTCATGTGCCCCCCTGCACCCTGGGCACAATCCTGGGAGCCCTCAGGAGGGCAGAGCCACCCTGGCATCAGGCGGGCAGCCCCTCTCGTGCCCAGACACCCGCCACCCACCCTGTGCCTCCCCTGCCTGCTCCCCCTCCCGAGCCACCCTGGCTTGGCCAGGCGCTGCATAAATAGCTGTTTGTGTCTCTGCTCGGCCCCTGCGTGGGAAATAATATCGGCTGATGGAACATAATGCCCTGCTTCACATGTTCAATTTTATCATTTTCCGAGGCAGGCAATCTTCGTTTAAAGCTGAATGGGCTGGGGAATGTTAATGAAGCGCCGGCGCTGCTCTGCACCGCGCTTTATCTCTTTGAGAATAATTTGGGTGAGCTCGGAAATAGAGTTCCCAGTCCCAATTCAAGCGGCAGCAGCACCGCGCGCCGATAAAAGTGTAATTCCTGGCCAGCGTGTGGCCCTGAATACATGACAACTTAACCCTTGGGGCCCCACTGGGATGGTGCTGCCTCCAGCTGCCTGCCTGCCTGCCTGCCTGCATGGGGCCCAGCTGCCCTGCACATGCAGCACCAGCCTGGGTGCTCAGCCCAGGCAGGATGGGGTCTATTGCTCTTGCTCGCCCGGGCCACAGAGCGAGGTGTGCAGCCCAGGGAGGAGAGATAAGAGGGCAGGAGCAGAGCTGGAGGAAATCAGTCTCCCCGGACAGACAGGACCCCACAGGCCGATGTGCGGCAGCGCCAGCCTACAGGGTGCCCAGGGATGGGGGCTCTGCCAGGAGAAGGATGCCCCAGATCCAGGGATGCCCAGGCACTGGGGTCAGGTAGGGATGGGGAGAGGCGAGGAGCCTGGGAGGGAGCAGGGGCCAGGCTGGGGGTGCCGGCTGGGGGGGGGATGGG
>NW_009208915.1:1827-4264 GCF_000690835.1 Fulmarus glacialis
GAGCAGGGCGGGTGCTCACGGGCCGAGGGCACACGCCTGCCCGGACAGCTGAGCGAGGCACTCCGCCAGGAAGGGCCCTGGGCCCCGGTGCTGACAGAGGGGAGCGAGGCGAATTTGCAGGAGATGTTTGCTGGTCCACGGAAGGAGAAATGCACGTTAGTAGTAGCAGGCAACTTGGACCTCAAGAAGAAAGCCTGCGGTGGTCTGCCTGGTCCTGCTCTGAGCCTGGCCACGGGGCTGGCTCCAGCTCCCGCCGGCAGTGCTCTGGCAGTGGGTCCCTGCACAGGGTGACCCTGGGGCTCTGCCCTCCCCGTCTTGTGCACAGCTCCCTTGGGCTCCAGACGCAGCGGATGGCCGTGCCTGGGGCAGCACAGCACCCTCTAAGCGATGATCCCCCATGTTCTGGACCACCCCACCCTGAAGATGCTGGTCAGGGGACGCCTTGGCCCAGCAAGGGGTCAGCAGAGCCCCTTGGGCACCAGCTGGGGCACCCTCCGGCGGGACAGCGAGTGGGTGCCGGGACGGACCCTTCCCCTGGGAATGAGCAGGGCGGGCAGGTTTCCAGCACCGTTAATCAGGGCTGCGAGAGCTGGGATTAATGTGCACTCCAAGGCTCTCCAGTCCCAGCTGTGATCCAGCCCTCTGCTCTCAGCCAGAGCCGCCTCCACGCGCTGAATTATCAGCCTGAGTAATTAAGTGGAGAGCTTTGTTTTAATGCAGACATCTGATGCCTTCACACCGAGGAGCACAACAACTGTCGCGGGTGTTTATGCTCTGTGCCACACATCTGGCTCACAGGGAAAAAATCCATCCCCACTGCTGTGCGAGATTAAAGGGAACGTGGTCCGGGTGCGGAGAGAGGAGGGACAGCTCGGCAGCCACCGTGGCAGGCAGGATTTGTCCCCAGGCATCACCCTGCCAGATCCTCGAACCCTGCCTGCAAAAGACTGCGGTCCAGGGCAAAGCACGCATCCTCTCCACTCCTCAGTGCACAAGGCAGCACAACGCGTTGTGAGATGAGGGCTAATTACAGGCTCAGAGATAAATGGAAATAGGGCAAAATAAAACATGGGTTTATTGGAGGTAGGTGGTGCCTGGCTCACCTGATACCTGCTGCTGATAAGGGAGCTGGCTTTCGGGGGAGGAGGGATGCAGATCTCAAACCAGCCGCTGTGCCACGGAGAAAATTGTTGCTTTGCACAGATTAGGGGATTAGCACCAGTGCAAGGAGCTGGAAAAAGGCTGGTGCGGGAAGGAGCCAGGCTGCGGCAAGAGAATAGATAGCGGGAAGGGGAGAGGCTGCTGCTGGGACCACTGCGGACGCGCCTCATTTAATAGCTTGCTCTGTCACCCCAAAAGTGGGGTCCTGGGGGAATCTGCTGATGCCACAATACCACAGGTCTTTTCTCTCTGCTTGGCTCCCAGACCACTGGTGCTTTGCTCATCACACCCACTTGGGATGTCTGAATGGTCTCACGGATATTTAGTGCCTTTCTCACAGAGCAGCTTGGCTGGCCAGGTGCCGGGATGAGCTGTGTCTTCATGAGCCCCTTCTCCACCAGCTTCCCCTGGCATCTCGTGGCTCCCGGGGACCCCATCCCTTTGTGGGCGCTGCCGGCAGCTGGACTCTCTCGCTCGCTGCCCCGTGGCAGGGCTGTTTCCGTGAGAGAGCCTGCCATCGCCTCCGGCACCTCCAGCCCCCGGCTCCTTGGCACTGCCGGGACAGGGGAAGAGGCTGTCGGGGCCGAAGGGGGACGGCAAGAGGGACTCCTTGGTGCAGGGAAAGGAGTCTCCAGCCAGGAGCGTAACTGCTGCATGTGGTGCTCCCAGTGTGAGCATCAAAGGAACCCTGTCGGGAGAAACTGTTTTCAAGGAGGAACGCTCCAGGTGGTTTCCAGCAAAAACCACACTCTGGGCTGCTCCCCCGCTGAGAAAAACATGTCGAAATTTGGCCTGGGACCTCTGACCCTGCACTGATCTGGCTGAGGAGCAAATACCGTTGCGGTTGAGCGAAGCCGCCTCGCCGAGGCTAGTCCGGCTCCCCACGGCGTCGGGCAGCCGGGGCTGGCACAGCTCTGCTCCCCGGCAGGGCTGCCGGTGGGGACCAGGTGCTGGGAGATGCTGCTCCTGGGCATGGGGACACTCGAGGGCCTTTCGCAAAATCTGGCAACAGAAACGGAGCTGGGGGAATTCCGACGAGCGGCACAAAACCAGCCGGCTCTCAGGCAGCTCAGGGTAATTTGAGACAGGGAAATTCGAGCTGAAGCAGCAGGGGCCGCACAGCCACCCCCGGGCAAGCAGGCTGATTTATTGCCTGTATGAGCCGAAATTGCCGCCCATGCTGGGCAGAGAGGCAGGACTAGATCCCCTGCCTGGAGACGCTCATGGCAGAAGATCACAAATGCCGTGCAAAGGAGACGCACGGGAATGGCTTGAG
>NW_009208915.1:4354-5091 GCF_000690835.1 Fulmarus glacialis
CGACTGCTGCCCACACTCGATGCCGCTTCCCAGCCAGAGCTCTGCAGGCAGAGCCCATGGCAGGAGCAGAAGAGCTCTGAAGCTGCAGGATGGCCCTGGGCACGCGGAGGTGGTGGCCCCGAACGGGTGCAGTGGGGACACCATGCTGGCTATGGGCACGGCCCCATGGGGACTGGGCACGGGGCTGCATCCAGCTTGTCTGCATGCAGCCCTGGTGCTCCCGGCACAGCTGCCCCGGGAGCCAGGGCACGAAGCAGGAGCTGCGGCACCTTCACCTGGGGTAGGGGAAGAGGGGCTGCCCCTGCCAGTGCTGATTACACCGGTGTCACAGGATGCCACCATGATCCCCTTGCACCCGGGGCCACCCCATCACCCTCGCCTCCTAGGCTGCACCCAGCCCAGGTGGGGGACGGCTGTCCCCACCAACTGGAATTAATTCCCTGAGATGCTATATCAAATGCTTTAATAAAAGCCTGATATATCACACTTCTTGTCTCCTCTCCATCGATTCATTTAGCAATTTTACCCAAAAAAGGCAATCAAGTCAGACTGGGCAGATTTATTCTGTGTGAGCTCCAAGCACATCTTTATTGCTCCCCGTTCTCCTGCCCTCGAGGTCCTCAGAAACATTTTTCTCTTAATATTTGTTCTATTATTTTACTAGGGATGAAGCTCTGTTGATGGGCAGTAATTGCCTGGACTGCCCTACCTTCCTGAGATGAAGATTGGTACCTTAC
>NW_009208915.1:5162-5532 GCF_000690835.1 Fulmarus glacialis
ATTTAACACGCACTTTAAGTCCTCCGACCGCGCCAGCCGAGCCCACGATGCTAACCTCTCCTGTGGTTTCCCTTGGTGGCTGCTTGCAGGAGGAGATGTCGCAGGATGTCTTCTGCATCTCCGGAGCCGCGTGGGTGCCTGAGCCACTTCTAAAACCCTGCTGGCTCCCCTCGCCGGCGGATGCTGTCCCTGCATGGGCTCTCGGCTCTCATCCCCCTGTTTTCGGGGACCGACCCCTCCAGACAGGTTGTGTTGGCCAGGCAGTGCGGCGAAGGTCTAGGTCACCAGTGGTGGAGAGCTTTTGGGGGGTTCTGGGAGCATCCCTGAGGCCGCCGGCCCCCCAGCAGGGCTCCCCCGCGCCGGTGTTGGC
>NW_009208916.1:0-245 GCF_000690835.1 Fulmarus glacialis
ACCCTGCAGCCAAGGGATCTGTGCAGCACAGCACAGGCATGAAGACCACACTGTCCACGCAGCACAGAACAGCACAGCATCAACTGCTCAGGTTTCCCTCTGAGAAGGCTGTCCTCCACCCTGGTGCCACAGCTGAGGTGTGGTGGCCCAAATGTGCGCTGCCAGTAAGAGCTGTAGGTCCAGGGCTTGTCACAGAACCGTGACGGGTTTGGATTAAATGAGTAGAATACCATAGCATAGCATAA
>NW_009208917.1:0-5534 GCF_000690835.1 Fulmarus glacialis
ATCCAGCAGCTCCAGGTGCCCAACAGCCCCAGGGTCCGGCTGTCCTGGTGGTCTGGCAGCTTCATGTGCCTGGGAGTCCCTGGGAGTCTGGCTGACTTGGGGATCCAGCAGCTCCAGGTGCCCAACAGCCCTGGGTGCCCAAGAGCCCCAGGGTCTGGCTGTCCTAGGAGTCTGGCTGCCCCAGGTGCCCACCAGCCCCAGGATCCGGCTGTTCCATGACCAAGCAGCTCTAGATGCACAACAGCCCCAGGATCTGGCTGTCCCGGGCGCCTGGCAACAGCCCTGGGGTCCAGCTGTCCTGGTGGTCCAGCTGTCCTGCTCATCTGGCAGCTCCACGTGTCCAGCAGTCCCGGGTGTCCAACAGCCCCTGGACCAGCCTGTTGGGAGCCAGGCAGGGAGCTGTGGGAGCCAAGTGGTACCTGCAGTGGCAGGGCCAAGGGAGCACGACCCTGAACAGAGACAGAAGGGCTTCAGAGCAGCCACTGGTTAACCCACCATTAAGGGTTAAGGACACAGCTGGGAATTGGGGGGACACACTGGGCACCTGCAGTGCTCCCGCACCCCTGGCCCAGTGGGACAGCCTGAACAATAAGCCTCCTTGGCCTGACATACAGCAATACTGAATGGGCCAGGGATCCCTTGGCCACCACCCTGTGCCAGCTGGCCTTTCAGCTTAACGGTCACTGCAGGAGATGGCTCAAGCTTGTCTGAGCTCCAGGGACATCTGATAGTTGTATGGTGAAAGCATGGATGGAGGACACCCCAACCATCTCCCATGTGGTAGCACAATTGCAGCTAAATAGCTGCATCAATCTCCTGCCGAGTGCTGGCTGCATCCAAAGAGCTGTGGAAGGGTGTATGGACAGTGCATCTCCCGCGGAGCTGGGTCCAAGGGCCACACACCTCTGGGGGTTCCTGCAGATGTGGAGCCTCCATCACACTAAGCGTGGGTTGGGCAGCATCCTTCTGGAGAGGATTAGGAAGTCCTGGGTGGTGTCCTGAGCACCTTCCCAGCCCTAGAATCCTTTCACTGAGCAAAAAGTAAATTTGGGTGGGTTCTCACCACCAACGTCCTTCGGTGTTTGCAGTACATGGGGCTGATGTGCAGGGAAGATTTCTGTCCTGCTCAAAGAGGTTCCCGATGGGAACATCCCAATAAATGTGCCTGCAAGAGTCTCACTGACCTCCCAATGTGCAGCCATGGGCAGTAGCTTGTGCAAAGTGCATAGATGGTTTCAAATCTACAGGACTGCCCACTGCAAATGTGCGTTCTTTGCATTGGCTTTCAGAGACTGCCCCAGAAGCCACCGACAACCTGCAATTTTGACAGTTCGGATTTGTAACATCTTGGTCCAGCACCTTGTCTGGCAGGGTGCAGCGAGCCCAGCCGCCCCATGGCCTTTAATGTGTGATGCCACAGCAGGGAGCAGCCAGGACCCTCCCTGGCATGAAGCTGGGAAGGCAAAGCTGAGCACGTTCCTCCTCCCTGCTGAGTGATATTGGCATCGGGCCACTGGCGGGGACTTGGATGGCAGTGACCATGCCTGAGATTGCCTTTTCCCCATTCCCTGTGCCATGGGTGTATCGGCACATTGTGGCTGACATCCCACTGGCAGCATCCTTGGTACAGAGGGAAGGTCTGGTGGTTTACCCAGTATAACCCATCAACTTTCCTTTTCAGACCTGAGATTTCAAATGGGCTTGTGACTGTTGGGTAGCCCCCCTTTTTCCCCTCTGTAGCCCCAGCACCTTTTACATGCCCCCAGTCCCCTTCCCCATGTTTGGCAGCAGCACTGGGAAGCAGCATCCCTTGCCCAGCTTCCCCTGCCTCCACATCCCTGTCCCACCCCTCCCCATTCACACTGTCCTGCTCACAGGACCTGTCTGGAGGGTGCCCAGAAACACATGGGTGGCCCTGCTCGGCCCCCACGTCCAGAGCAAGAATGCCAAGACCATGGTGACCCGGCTGCATTGATGCATAAGGAGTTCCCTTGGGACGACTGTCAGCCCTGGACTGAGCTCAGCATCCCTTTCTGTCTGGGAAAGTGGGTTGGGGAGGGAATTAACTTCAAAGTTAGGCAGGAAGCCAGGCTTGGTGGTCACATGCCCATGCCTCCCCTGGCAGCCGTGCCCACCTGGAGCTGCAGTCTTGCTCTGGCTGTTTCCATAACCAGGATTCTCTTCCTATCTGCTCTCTCCATCACCTCCCTGCTATGCTGAGCATGCCTGGTGCTCCTCTGCCCCACTCCTGATGAGCAAGGGCAGGCTCGCACTGCCACACCTTTCCCATTCTGTTGCTTTGTGCGGAGATGTGTTTGATTTTGGCCGCTTTCTGGCTTCAGTAAACAGTTTTCTTTCCTCTTCCTGCAGGCAGGCAGGCAGCAGATCCTATGCTGCTCCTTTTTTACCAGGTCTAACCCACACCAGGGCAGGGGTTGGGCTGTAGCCAGGGAGATAAGCTGGTCCCTCAGAAGATGCTGAAGAGGGTGGAGAAACTGCTGAGGGTGCTGTGGGGAGGAGGCAGAGGGAGGATTTGCAGTGCTCAGGGGGTGAGTCTGGGCTGGGCTGGCCGGTGCTGCCGGGGCTGGGGGATTGCACATCCCACAGGTATCAGCCACCCATCCTGCCTCTCCCTCTGGTCCCAGCGAGGCTGTTGCCCATGCTAGTGTCCTGTGAGCACAGCTTGATGCGTTCCATTACACCACCATTTGCAGTTGCTTTTTCAGATTTCAGGCTGGAAATGCCCCGCCAGGTGCTTGCCTTCTGTTAAACTGTGTTTTGGAAAATACCAGAGAAAAAAGAAACCCCAGCACTATAATATTTCTGAACACAAAACTAAGGAAAAATATGTTATTTTGTTGATGGTTCAAAAATCCCTGCAGCTGTTTCAGCAGGCAGGACTGCATGGCAGGGCAGCGGGGAGTCATACGATACAAGGCGCTCGTCACCATCCTGCCAGGATACAAGCCAGGCTCTGCTCCTTGGAAGAAGCCCTCACTCACGCGTGCGCTCGGGCTGCTCATGGCATTTGAGCGCAAGGCTGCTGAGATGGTTGCTGCAAGGATATGGGCTCTTTCCTCTTGCAACTCCCCCTGCTGCTGTAGCCAGCATCCTTGCAAGTGAGTGTGCTACAGCATGGGCTACCGGCATACCCGCCACTGTTTCATGCCTCCCCTTCCTTCGGGACAAGCAGAAAGCAGCTTCCAGCAGCAACAGGTAAAACTGAGCAGGGTGAGGAAAGCCTGAGATATAGTGAGGGTTTGGTTGCGTCAATGCACCCAGAAATAAAAGGAGTGATTGCTGTTTTCTGGCTGAGCATGGATAAAGGTTGCTGGGAACACAGGGATTTGGGGGATTTCAAGGGCATCCAGTGCCCTGGGTAGAAAGGAGGCAGCACCCTGACCCCACACACAGCCCCTGCAAACGGCAGCACACGCACTGCAGAGGCATGCTGCAGAGCTGCCTGGAGGTGCGCAGGCAGATGTCCTGGAGAGAGGGCTGGGGAGGAGGTTAACTCCAAAAAAGCAGGGTCAAGAGGGGCCGTGTACAGATACATGAAGCTGCTGGCATGGAAGGTGCAACATCTGCTCCTGCAATAGCTACGCAGGTGGCCCGGGGTCTTTGCAGAAGCCTGCAGCAGACGATGGCTGCTCATGCATCCAGCCAGTCCCAGGTCCAGCTGCACCGGCAGAGCCCAGGCCACAGGGCAGCAGCACACTCCATGCCACTGCCACAGCATCCTGCATGGGCTGGAGAGGCAGCCTGGTGCTGGGAGCGCATCTTCTCTCCTCCCCAAAATACCAGAAGCCCGGCTGCTGCCTGCTCCGGCACTGCTTTTAAATACCACCAGCCCTGGCCCCATGCTCCAGCCACGCTCCCTGCTCCTCCAGGTGTTTTTTAAGGCATGGGAGTCTCAGCTAGAGAAAAAGGCAGTAGGTGAACATCTCTGGAAAGCCTAAACCACCCCTGTGGCTTGGGTGGCTTGCCAGAAGCAGAGAGAACAACCCAGGGAAAAAGGAGATGCTGCCTTATAGCTGCCAGGCAGGGAAGCCCAGAGATGCTTGTGGTCCTGCAGAGCCCAGAATAAGCCCAGGATAAACTGCGCCTAATTTGAGGCAGTGAAAGCCTTCAGGGTGCATGGTCCCCAAAAGCAGATCTCAGGGTGGGGAGAGGCTTTCTCACAGCTTCCACCCCACCCCTCATGAGCAGCAGGGTGCTGGGGGCAGCTGAGGATGCTCCAGGGCTCCCAGCTCCGCCCAAGCCCATCACAGACAGCTCCACAGCTTCCCCATTCCTAGGCCCGGGGAAGTTTGGCCTCAGTGCAGCCCATCTCTGGCTCCTTTCCCCAAGCCCTGGCCCCGGCTCAGGCCAAAGCATGCAGCTGGAGGGGGCTGAGAGCAGGCACTAACCCCTGCTTTGAGACCAGGGTCAGACAGCTGCCCAGTAACTCCAAGAAAGAGACAGAAGCAAGAACAGTTATGATTTAATCATCTCCATTCTCTGCAAATCCAGTGTACGGCAGAGCCAAGCTGCGGTCTGGCTCCTGGTGCTCCCATGTGGCCACCACCCCTGCCCGCAGCAGACCTGGCCCAGCATCGGAGCTTGGGACTGGGGGCAGGGCAGGAACAGCACGGGGATGGGCCAGCCAGCTCCTCTTGCCCATCCTGCCCAATGTCTGCCTGAGGATGGACAACCCTGGGCAGCTTTGGCTCTGCTCGGCCCGGTGGGATGGGGGGACCTGCCCAGCTCTGGTCTATGCAAAGCCGGTGAGCAGCCAGGTAGTGGCTGCCCTGGGACATACAGCAGGAACTCATCCTGCCCCTGCCCAGTGACCCTTCACAGGTCACTATGGCCTCTGCTTTGGCATCTGCCTCCATGAAGCTGGAAGAAACCAAGCCCCAGCCCTGGCAGAGGCTGGAGGAGCTTTTGGCTGAGGCCAGCTTGTCCCTGAGCCACCCAGCCCACCCTGGACCTGAGCCCGTGGCACGAAGCAGGCAGCCAAATCTCCCCCTGCAATCCCTCAAGGGGAAAACCCTGGGACAGCGTTCACTGAGGTGGGGAAGGAGGCAGGGGAGCCGCAGCATCTCCCCAGGGACAGCCCAGGGCAAGCACAGCTCAAAAGCCCCTGGGACGGCAGATGGACATCCCTCGCGGCAGTGCCAGCTGGGGCAATCCTACAGCAGTGACCTCCAGAAAGTGTATGTGGTTCGAACAGCAACAAGGACACTTCTCCTCCCAGGGCAAAGGGAGCTGGGGGGGAAACTGCAGCAGAACTAGGACAGGGAATGGCAACAATGGTTATAGGTGAAGGCACAAGAGACCCCAGGCTGGATGCCACAGTTGGGGTTAGTGGTTGGGGCTGAAGAGGGTGCCCGCGAGGAGCCGCCTCTTGACCTCCCTCCAGAGAAGGTCCCGCTCCTGGTTCGCCCTCTGCATGAAGCCCCTGTTCTCCTGGGCTCTCCGGGACAGGTAGGGCAGCACCTCATTCACCGGGCCGTAGGGCACGTACTTGTAGACAGGGAAGCCGGCCTGAC
>NW_009208918.1:0-26687 GCF_000690835.1 Fulmarus glacialis
CAACCTTAATGATTCTATGATTCTATTGCTACCAGTTGATTTTTGGTAGAAGAATGATGATTGTTTTTGCTAATTCTTCTTCATAATTAGGATTGTTTGATTTGTTGTTTTTGAGGATGGGTAAAACATGAACAACAAGCCTTAGTGATTTTATAAAAGAGAAATAAAATGCATCTATCCAAATAACACCACTGGATAGTCACTTATTCTGATGTCTTCTTTCTTGTCCTTCATCTTGTGGTAGTCTCTAGAAAACGAATATAATTTCTCATTTCTGCGTTTTGCTCAGTTTGAACCTGACATTTTTTGCTTCTAGTGGGAATAGAAGACAAATAGCATGAAAATGAGATGCAACTGAATCTGAGTGAATAATCCGTGATTAATTTTCTGTTGTCTTTCATTTACTGCCTCTCTTAGTCTTTTTGAAACTTAGAAACTGTCACCTAGTGTGGTAAGGAGACCCAAAGGTAAAGGGGCAAATTGCCTAGAAGGCTTCTGGAAAACTCTATAAGCGAGGCTTGTCTGAAACTGAGAACCACACAAATTTCATAACTATGAAAGCATCTTCCATTCTGTTTTTCTGTAAAGTGCATATCACCCATGTAGACCTTTCATTAGTAGGGATGCAGCCGGGCCCATCTGTTCATGAGCCAGATAAATACACACCTCTTTCTGCAGTGAAGAGATACAAGAAACCTATCTATGCCCTGAGACTATAGAAAACCAGTGCATGCTTTTCTCACTGACAGCTAATACCACTGATAGCTACTCTGTTAGGAGAGAGACTTGACAACTCGGGGAGATGAAGGAAGCTCTTCAGAAGTCAAGAACTGAAACTCCAGCTTGCGTATGAGGAGATTTTAAGTATGCTTTTAAAAGTGACTAAAAGCAGCACATGATTTTTAGAAAAGAAATGGAGGTGTCTCAAGCAGCGAGTAATAGGCAGGGAGTTAAAAAAAAAAAGAAAAAAGAAAAAAGGCAAACGTCAGTCTATGAAAGCGAGAGAGCTGTGGCAGACAGGCAGGCCGTTGGATTGACTGCTCTCAGAGGTCAAACTAAAGTAGAGAAAGAGCATGGACTGAAGAGATGAATAATGACTAGTGGGAGTCAAACATGATCTCTCTGGGCCAAAGCAGTAAAACCTCGCGGTGAGGAACACTGACGAGCTGAATCCCAGAGGCTGAGACAGTAAGAAATGATAATGTCCAGACCAGGGAAGAAAATGGAATGTGATGTGAAGCCCATGGTAATATCTGAAATACAAATAAGATTCCTTTTTAAAACCACAGACACAACAAATGATGAAAATGTTAATCCTAATGATGGTTTCTGCACTGAATATTTTGTATATAAGGGGAAAAGTAATAATTTTCTGTGCCTTGAGACAGAGCTTCAAATTTGTAAATGGGGAATAAGCACATCACTGCAGTGCCTGAGGAGTAGGTTATTTTCAAGAACTGTGTTGTGTATAGGAGGACCGTGACTGAAGAATTGAATAAGCAGAGTCTTCTCAGAGAAAAATGTCAATAGAAATATTTTGATCAGTAAGGTTTATATTTATTTTTGTAAGTAATGCAAATATAGTTCCTACACACTCGCTGAATTTAAGGATTCTGTCCATATAAATATGTCAAAAGAAGACTTTACTACTTACTTATTGAGCAGTCTGGGAAAAGTTGCTTTTAGCTCACTTCCCTCCCTCTTCTGCACAAAACAAGGAAAGTCAAGTCAACTAAAACAAAGTATATATAACTGACACTGCTCCTGATATAGCAGCACTTATGCTTGAAGGTAAACTTGTATGCAAGAATTGGCAGCTAAACTAAAATACTTAAAAAAATTTAAAAAGAAAGACAAAAATTTGACATTAAGTGATTGGCATATCCACTATTACAAAAGAGCAGTAGGAATATTGTGAATTCTAACATTTTAATTAAGAAAACTTTTTTCAAAACTTTTCTAATTTGAATTTTAACAGTGCTTTCAGCATTGAGGTAAATGTGCTTTAATGAAAGCCATACCTGTCTATTTTACAAGCTTTGGATTCACCTTACCTAATCTGTCTATGTTGCTGGAGGTGATGAAATGACTGATGAATAAAGCAACTGGGAAATCCCTGAATTAACTGTTAAACGAAGGCCCACAATAGAACTTTGAGTCTTGATATGTGTTGAAACTATCTCAAAGGATTTGAAATCTCCATTTGAATAGAAATTTTGGCAGAAGAGGGAAAACCCTTATGGGAAGTCAAGTGTTCACAGTTTTTAAGTGAATTTTGTAAGAACAGGTGTCCCATTTTGATGCATAACCAGAGACCACTGTTACCAACGCTGATACTTCCATTGCTTGGTGGAACAGCACTAAAACCTATTTGGCTGTCTTTAAGTCAGTTCTCAAATCCTTGGAAGGTGCATTTTCTTCACGCTAATTGCAATCTGAAGCTTCATTTTATTTTGTAACTGGAAATGTTTAATGGATCAAGGAAAAAAAAATGGCTTTAATTTTGAGTGAGAAGTTTAATATTGTGCACCACTTTTCAGCAATGGCATTTGCTCTAGAATGAAGAAGCAGCGGATTCATGCTGAACATGCTGTAACAGAGCTGCTGTAAAGCGAGTTGAATCACAGCTAAGGTATATCATCCGCTATACCCGCCATTTCATGAGAGCTCTACAGCTATTTTTGATGTGGATTATAGGTATTATTATTTATGTAGTATTGCACAATATCTGGATATGGATAAAAGTATCTCTTGAAGAGCCAGACATTTTGAAAAGCTAGATTCACAAAGAAGATATAGAAGCATATTTGGTACAATAACTTTACATTTAATCTTGCCTAAATAGATTAACCTTTGTCACTCACAAGCTTTAGTTGTTGAGTTTAGAGACACTAGAAATAAACTGGTGAAGAATGGAACTTAAGGGAGCTTTAATATGTAGTTGTGTATACCTTAAGTATATACAGTGGAACTTTTTCTGGCTGCTTTTTTTTTTTTTTTTGGTAAAAGTTTACACCAGCTGATTCAATTCAAACCGAATTTCAATCTTAAACATAGGACTTGCTCACTTCAGCGGTTTTAACATTTTTCAATAAACAACTATAAAAAGAAATGTAACTGATGTATCTGGGACTTATCTGAGTTCTGCAGGCTTTGGGACTCAAGCCTGCAGTGTTAAACATTTTGGTTAAATCCATTAAAATGCCTAATCACATAGTTTACTTGCAAACACTGAGTAGTTTCAATTAATAGACATTAATGGACTACTCGCATACCTTAATAACTTGTGTGGGTCATGAGTGCTCGGCACATACTAACCTCTAATCACCTAGGAATTTCTGGAACATGAAAGAAGAACGGAAACAAAACAACATAATGAGTTGGGCTTTGTTTTCTTCAGTTCATTGATATGACCAAACTTCTATTGGATTTTCATGTAGATTGTCTCAGTCTGCATTTGCATTACAAATGTTTATTCTTATTGGTGTTAAATGGATATATAATACTCACATGGCTGTAACAATGAGCTTACAGGCTCACTTATTTTGTTTTATAATTCAGTATTGTAGTGGAATGAAAAGCAAATATTTTGCTATAATGGTTATGCTAATTGACTTTTAATGTTGTTTTATTTTCCAGCTACTCACCAGCAGTCTCCAAAGTTTAATAAAGCTCAAAACATTTATTTTTATTGCCTTGGACTATTGATTATCTGTTTAACATGAAGAACAATGTGATCTGTTGTCTTTGCCTTGCTGATTGCCTGAATTATCCTGAAGAAATAAGAGATGTGCATGAGGAGAATCTCATGCAATAAAAAATGTCACTTGTATGCATTACTCGTGGCTATTGTACAAAAACCACAGGCCTTTAATCTCAGACTTGCAAAGGAAAGAAATTTTATTGTTTCACAACTGAACTTGATATTCCCTCAGGCATTACACCACCATTTACGTTTCTCTTTACTGATTTTTATTGCCAACATAAGCTTATTTAAAGGAATGAATAGCATGCTGTCTACTTTGAGTCAAATATTAAAATAATACTTCAAAAACCCTTCTAGATTTATTACAGAGGGTTTATTTTAATCTTAGAAGTTAAATTATTAAGGAAAACCACCTCTGTTTTAAAGAAATAACAGAAAGAAAAAAAAACCAAGAACAATATAAGATTACATCCATTCCATTGTTATGAAATATTTTTCACTTATCATAATGTGGCTATGAAAACTTGGAGAATGGGAAGACCGAAACAAGCTATTCACAGGAAATAATGGGTTACTCTTTTTAGAAATAATTTATCAAAGCAAAACCATATTTTGCAGCAGTTTGTCAGAGTACAGTGTTTCATTAATTATCAAAACTTTTTTTTGTGTGGAAGTATATTTTCATTATCTGCTAATCACATGGTTAGAAAGAGCTAGTAACTTCTGTTAAACGTATGGAGCTCTTGTCTTACTGTACAAATAATTCTTCTGAAAGCTGCCATGGTATTGACTGTGCCATATCAGTTTTCTGTTTGCGAAGTAGAACACATTCCAGGTGTTGTGGCAGCTGATGTTTTACTATCAATGAGCTCATAGAAACTATCATTCTAGTGAATCAGTAAGTGTAATCTTGTGCTTGGTGAGCTGGAACAAATCACATGTCTTTCATGCTAACTTTATTTTTAAGTATATCACGTCCTGTGTCTCCAAAGTTTTGGAGAAGCGTGTAACACGCTTAACAGGGACCCCTAATTTTTCTGCATATCTGTAACTTCAGTGCTTGCACTGGGAATATCAACCGTATTCATTGGAAAGAGGAAAACGAATGAGATAACAAATCATCCAGGAATATTACTTCTGAGGAAGTAAATGGAGGTAGATTTATACAGAATGTGTTGGTTGTAGTTATTAGGTTCTCTATCTTTTTAAGAAAATCTCTGTGTTTTGTTTCCTTATGTTCTGGAATATCAATATTTGCTTGTGACTTAACTTCATTAATATGTGCTGTTTAGCCTGAAGAAAGCTGAAGAGTGACTGAAAGGCAGTTTTAGCAATTGTTTCTAGGGTTAAGAAATAGGAACTGTCATCAATTCCATTTTAAAGATCCTCTCCACTCCCCCAGTTAAATTTTACCTTTAAAATTATACTGTCAGGGAAACTGAACATAGAATCGTAGAATCGGTTGGAAGGGACCTTTAAAGGTCATCTAGTAAAACTCCCCTGCAATGAGCAGGGGCATCTTCAACTAGATCAGGTTGCTCAGAGCCCCGTCCAACCTGACCTTGAATGTTTCCAGGGATGGGGCATCCACCACCTCCCTGGGCGACCTGTTCCAGTGTTTCACCAGATATAACATGTAAGGTTATATATGAAAGTAACAATGTGCTCAGGTTTTGGGCTAGTCTTATCCTGGCTATGATTTTTTCATATAAAGAAAAAAAAAATCTCAAATAAAAGCCTTAGTAGAGATCATAGTATTTTGTAGGTCCAAAATGAGTTGCGTGTTTTCATTTTATGATAACCTTCTGACCAATTCTAGTAAAGGCTTTTAGTTTCTGGACAACATAGGTTTAAAATTGAGTTTTGGGACCCCCTTGTTGGTAATTTGGCACGTTTTGTCTCTTATATTTGTGGAGAAATTACAAAAAGACATACAACTGCATTTCCTAGTGTTTAAGTTCAGGGGGATTGAACTAAACTTCTTCCTCAGGAAAGCTTATTTTTTGGCATCACCTCTCCAGTTCTCTCTAGTATTATGCAAAGTAGAAAGGTTATTTCTTTTTTCTTTGCTTTTACGACTGTTAGTTTTCAGCCGTATGCCTTCCTTGGTCTGGATCACCAGTGTCACTGCTAGCACTTGAATAAAATATAACCACGATATAAAATCCCTCCGCTAAGCAGTTTTCCTGGAGATCAACTCCTTTGAGGCAGACAAATTAGCCCCACAGAACAGAGCTTCTGGCTAGTGTGGCTCCAAAGCATCAGGTAATCTATGGTGGGCACCCTGTTAGCTTCTGTCCTGGGCAGCATTTGAATCATGCTACCTCCATAAACTCCGTTCAGCAATCATTCTTGCCAAATCTTTTGTGAGCCAGGGTTTTGAATGTGCATGACATATCAGGCAATTGTTATAAAGAGGCATTAGAACATTAGATTATTTTAGAAAATTATCAAGAGGAGTCTTTGCATAAGCTTTTGACCTACGTGCAAATATTTGCAATGTTGTTTAGCTTCCTCTATTTTGGATCAATCTAAAAGCGATCAATAAATCACCACACTATTTTGGAGTTTGATTCAAACTTTTCTTTTTAAAAGTGATATTTAAATGTGGACAACATGTAATTTTGTGATTTTTCTGCAGAAAAACATTTTATCAGCTCTTATCAAAGAATTTTTTCTGTTGCACGTAAGTTTGGAACTAGTTGAATTGAGAAGCTATTGGTAACATTAATTCTTGACATCTAGACATCTCTCTGCAAGTTTGCAAATTCTACCATTCTTGGTGAAACCTGTTAAAAGTTTTTCAGGAAATGTTGTTTTCAGTATACATTAAAACGTGCAGATTGAGTAGCAGCCGAAATATACCTAAGCCCTTGGTTTCCTTCTTTGGACAACAGGCAAATCAGTAAGGCACTGTTTGCAATTATTAATGTCAAGTGTTTTCACTGTGTTATTTTACTGTAATACTACTTTCTGTATTCACAACATATATATTAAAGACAGTTGCAGATTTCAGTCAGATAAAATTGCTTTTTGCAACAAAAATAGCTTAGAAACTTTAATAAAAATCATATGTTGATATAAAATATATACAGTATGAGAATTTCAAGATACATTTTGTTGTAGCCAAGTATTGATTATTATTTTCTTCCTTGTGCTTAGAATATCATCATTATTATATTTTTTTTACATTCGTTTTACATTTTTATTTGTTATTATTATTAAATTGTGGTAAGTACACAGAAAAAGGATAATCCATGCTCTGGAAAATAAAAACCAAACTTAAAACCTAGCATGCAAGACTTTTTTTTGCATTTATTAAAGCAAGATAGATATAAATATGGAAGGATTTAGGAAGGAAAAAGGAAAGAAGATTTCAACGTATAAGTACTTAGGCTGCTTTTGAATTTAGGACTTTTAAATTTTAATGGAGTATCTAATGGACCACCAAGTGTATCTGTATATTTTCTCTGTGTCAGCTGCAATAATGACTTAAGATTTTCTAACTAATGTGTACAAATTATTTTAATGTAGCCCATAAGATTGAAACAGAACAAGATATAGCACCGTGTGACAAAACTGTCCATAAAACACCTGCAAAACCAGATTTGATCTAAAAAAAAATTACAATTTGTGAGATTTGAGTAAGGATAATTAGTTCTTGGTGGCTCTGCTTCCCTATTTGTAAAATAGAAGAAATTATGCTTTGAAGAAAGCATTCTGCCTGCCTGTTACGTTAACTTAATTGTCGATGTGAATCTGCATTATTCCTGTAATACCACCAATCCATCCCTGCAGTAACTGTTCTCTCATATTTGTGTGACACTCTGAAGTGTTTGAGAGGAAGATGCAATACAAATATAGAGCAGAACTGCTGAGCGTCATCTTTGCGGTAGGAGTATATGTGTCCCAGCACGCACCCGTGCGAGGGTGTTGTGGCTGGTGTTCGGTTTCTCTGTCTCTTTTTTAATCAGATGCTGCGAAGAGGTGAAAAGCGAAGGTGAGGGCAGGAAGAAGACAGAAGTGAGGTCCTGATCTCTGTTCCTGGTTGCACCAAGGCAGAGGGCTAGAGAAATGCATGGCCATGATGTGAAAAGGCTTATGTGTAAAAACTGGTTGGTGGCTGACAAGAAGGCAAACAGGGTTTCCCTAAATGAGCATCACGGTTATTCGTGTGCTCCCAGGAGCATGTGGCACTCTGATACCCACGATGGGCGACTTCTAGTTGCTCTGTGCATTCAAGGCAAGTCCAGCACCACGAGCTCTGGGGACACGGAGGCTGGTGCCGGCGTTGAGTGGACCTTCAGGCCTGGGAGTCCAAGATATAGGTGTGGTGAGCCCATGCTTTGAAGAAGCTTTCATGTCATCTCCTTGCTTTGGGATCATCAGTGTTTTAGAGCATTTCTGAGACTCCTACGTCTGCGTTGGCTTCTGGCTGTGGACTATGAACTTTAAGGAGCTCAGGAATAAAAGTCACCCAATACGCTGAGCTGGAAAGAATAAGCAATTGCAAGCATAAAGAAGGTGAAAATATGAAAAATTATACTCATCCAGTTCATTTAATGCAACTATTGTGATTTTTGTGTGTGCAGTACTAATTAATAACAGCTAGCTTTTATCAGAAGTCTCAAAAAACTTGTAGAAAGGGTATTATTTTCTTCCACTGGGAAACCAAATTGGAAGATGATTAAATGATTTTATTGAGTTCATCAAAGGCAGAGCCAGGGATAAAGACCTGCATTTATGAGACCCTGACCTCTATTCACTAGCTCACAGCACTATCAGAAATATGATAAAATTCTGAGATACAGTTCCCATTACGATGTTAATTCTAACATTTCTATGAACTCTCTCCTTTACAGGTACACTAGGAAAAGGATATTAGTAAGAATCATATAGTATTCTCTAACATATGTGTCATACAAGTGCTTTGGTCCTTCTTTTGCCTTGTGATAGTTTTACCATCGCTTAAAACAATTGCTATAGGGAACACTTAACACAGTGAGCTTTATCTATCTGTTGCATCTTTCTTTAAGATCTAATTTTGTAATGGTTTTGAATTATAAATCAGGTCTAAACAGGTTAGCATCAAACTTTCAGGTTTGACTTGCTCTTTGAGTTGATTTACAGTTTAAATTCAGGGCTTCTTTTCTCCTTCTTGCTCTCTCTTGTGCACACTTTCGCGCTCTCTTCTTTGTGTGATTCTTAAATCTGAAAGAACAAATGTGATTGCTTTGCAGACTAAAACTGAAAATTGGTTATCTCATGAAATAAACAGACAACCAAGCTTGAAATTTTTATTCTTGGAAGGATAACATTTAAATTGCTATTGATCAGAAAAAAAGTTCAGTTTGAGCAGAAGAATAAAGATAAACTCAAACTTGTTTGCTGAGGCTTTGCAAACAATTTAGATATATAACAGACTTAACAGAAAAATCTCTCTCTGCTCAAAGTGATGAGGTTTTGTTAACTCTGTAACATTCTCAACTCTTTAGATGTCTATTGTTAAAGGATAATTTTGAATCCTATTTAATTAAAAATTAAAATCATAGAAGAGAGAACAGAGGCCCTAAAGTTAAATTTTGAAATATTTATTTCTAAATTTAAGAATATGCAGTTGGGTGGGGGCTTTTTGGTGGTTTTTTTTGTGGTGGTTTTGGTTTGTTTTTTTTCTTCTCGGTTTTTTTTGTTTGTTTTGTTTTTTCTGGTTAATTGGTTTTTTGTTTGGTTTTTTTGGTGGTGGTGTTTTTTTTTTTTTTTTCTTTTAAAGGAAAAAACCTAGAGAAGTTTGTGATATGCATGATCTTCCTGGAAGGTGAGTCTTTCTCCCTGTTGTAGCTGGGTTTATTTCTGTTTTAGAGCCTCTTGCCCTGCTTGACAGAAGGTGATCGGAATGCTCTGAAGGAACTGCTAGTGCCTTTGGAAGGTGTTAATGCCCTTTGCCGCTAAGCCGTGACATGTTAATGACACTTGCAGGTGGTTAAAGAGTAGTTCTTAAAGTATTTTTATCCTGGAGGCTTATTGTGATGTTGACCTTGCTGCATGTAAAAAATCCAGGCTAACAAACAAACAAAAAATCCTTCTCTATTAAAAGTGACCTGAAAGGTCTGATGTTTGCTTAGCATCCTTTTAGATTCAAGAACCCCATCCCCTGGTTTTTGATGTCTAGAATGTTTTCCTCATGGTAATTACAGTTTTCTCTTCCTGTTTTAATCCATGTAATTTATTTAGGTAGGATCTGAATATGTTTCAATAATTTTGAAACATCAGTAATAGTGCTGTTTATTTCTAGGGTGTATAAAAAGCAATCTTAAAATTATGTTGTTTTGGTTGTAGCGTGTATTTCTGTGCTAAGTTTTCTTTCTGAAGTACTTGCAGAAAGGTATGAAGAAGCTCCCAGAAGGGACATTTTACTTTTAGTTCTAAAGAAGGTGGGGATTTCAGTGTACTTATCTTCATTTTTAAAACCACTTCTCCATTTTTATTTTTTCTCTTTTAATTTTTCTCAGCATGGCTCATCTTACTGTTTATTTTTTCATTCCACCTCTACTTTACCTTTTCCATTGTGCTACTAATCCACTGTGCATAAGTGTTATGACTCCCTTGTTCCTTCCTCTGAAGCATCTGGAGTAGATTAGTGCTAAGGTCAGGCTGTTAGAGTGGGTGAATTTGTGCTCTGCCTAAATTACAGGCAGAGAACTAATGTTCATCAGTGATTCTGTTTGAAATAGATAAAACTCAGCCCTTTTCAACACGTCATTGCTCTACTAGTGTGGAAGTCATTAGGTATATACAACTTTATAAAAAAAGAACAGCACTCAAGGTGCAAGATATAGCGTGGTCTTTGCTTGAGGCTGAACTTTTTGGCTGTAAAACAGAATTTTCCTGAAATAGGGAAGAAATAAGGGAAGAAGGAAAGGAGAAGTAAAAAAGATATGCTAGATTTATTTGTGAATTATGAGGTTTTGGGGGCTTAGGTCAGTTCTTTAAGACTGCTGATGGTTGGTAGTACAGAGGTATCTGGACTGAGCCCACTTTATGCATAAATAAAGCAGAGGGGTATGTTGCTGGGGTTTGAAGAGACATTTTGCTTTTGTCCTTCTTTTAAATGCTTCTGTTTCCTTGGATACAGATAGCTACCCAAAAGGGCCTGAAATATTATATAATCCAATTTGATGGACACCAAAGTTGCAATTTCAAACTGAAATGACCTCTTTTTAATGGAGTTCTCCACAACATGCACAGTGAAGTCTGAGCTGTTATTCATCGGAGGGTATGAAGTATACTATTGCAAAGATACACTGATACAAATGAATGGTTATGAGAATTTTATGACCCACTCATTTCTTTAATATCTTAAGTAGGATGAGGCAATTGGCTGACTAATGAGATCTTAATGGGAGTAGTGGTCTGAGTGAGGGGAGTATAAGTGTCTTCATTTAGTCTAAATCTATCCTGCTTAGAAATTTACTGTCCTGAGACTTTTTCTTTTAATACTGCAGAACTGGCACTGACAACATTACCAATATATGTAATGGTTTGGAAAGGGCAACGGCAGCAACAGAGAAAGTAATCTTAGCAAATGTGAGCATTGCTGGTGAGTGTTTTGAGGGGACCTGCATATTTTCAGGAACCAACTAGAATTTTCTTTCATCAAACCCCAGGACTTTAAATCTCAATGGCCCAAAAGACAAATTTCATAAATAATTTCCAGCAGTTAGGGTACACAGCTTTCATTTTAATTTCCTACCAGAGATATGCAACATAATGTAGGAGCATAGTGAAATAAATCTGAGTTGCATGGGCTTTTGTTTGTTTGTGTCCTCTAATTTTATCTTTTGATTCACTCCTATTTCTCCCTATAATTTTTTTTTTTCCCTCCCTTCTGATAGTAAGAGCTCTTCACTGGAAGAATTTACTTTTACCTGATGTATCTTTTCTACTTTAAGAAATTTTTTTGCTCTCCCTTTTTCCTTCTCATCCATTTCCATCTGATTCGTCCTAGTCTGTTAGCAGACTAGCATAGTAACTATGAGTGTCACAGTTTATATTTACTTTCATTTCCTCTTTTGGTCTAAAATTGTTTTCATGGGTGTGTCTCTTACAGCCGTGTGTTTTGAAGTTTAACTTGTTCAGGTCAATTAGATCTCTTAAATTTATGTAGCACTTTGTTACAGTAGCAGTACTACTGTAGCTGTTATGGTGTACAATATTTTGGCTGGAAGTAGCATCTTAGACCAACCAATATAGTCTGGAAGAAAACCTGCAGCTTGTAGGGATATATGCTCTTCCTGTCTGAAAGAGAAATCTTTAAAACTAAATACCAGTTGAAAACAATTATTCTAACTTAATTAGCTGTGTTACTTAGACCATGGGATAATAGATAATTGGCATCTGTGTCTGTATGGAGGTGTTAACCATGTCTTTACCTTTTTTCCTGACTTGCAAGAAAGGGAGAGAGTGAATTTATCATCTGTGGGATGTCGTTCATTAATGGAGGGAAATTGCGATGTTCCATAAAAGCAGTGCCTCTGTTGAGTACATAATTGTGAGTACCCTCTAGTGTTATGAATGCCAGTTTCCAGTTCATATGGGAATTAGTTCATCTTTTACAGGCTTTTTGGGAGCCTCCCTGGGAGGGGTGGAGAAGGGTGGTCAGAGCTGACTCGTGACAAATACCCTTCCCAGGTGCCTGTGCCCTTCACTGACTGTCTCTGCAAGGTCACTGTGAGGCTGTTGTTTCACCCAAGCAATTTGGGGAGCACTATTTGGTGCTTTGGATGACGCACCCTGCATTTTGGAAAGGGTGTGGACCGGGTATGGGGCTTTTTTTTTCAGCTGCGGGAGGCATCTTCTCTGCTTTTTCCCTAGGTGTGGGCAGGTCACATTTGATGCATGACATGTATTGGTGAGTTTCATGATAAACAGGGGCTGTTTGAAACGTAGGAGTTTCTGGGAAATATCTTTTAAGATTGAAACAACTTCTAGTATGGGTTATAATTTTTCAAGAATTTTATTTTTGTAAAAAACTTGTCCATGGGAGTTATTTTCCCAGAACACTGTTCTAGTCGGGTAAAAATCCTCTTTAGGTAGCTGAGTGGTATCACAGCAGTTCTCCTCAGAAAATACAGTGGTATTTAAAGGGATGTCTCATTTATATTGTTGTATATAGAAAAATGAATTTATAATGACTAATTAGTACAACTACTACTGCTACTTTTATAGTAATAGTATCAATAAGTAATAATTCTTGGTTCATAAGACAAGTATTGAACTCTTTTTCATCTGGTTGGAAAGATTGCTGGGTTTTTGGAGGTAGAAATTAGTCCGGGCAAACTCTTGATTGTTTTCTGCTAAAGCTTGTCATTTAGTGAGGACAAGAGTCCTACAGGAGGCGGAGGGCTCCTCAGCCTAAACTGGTTTTTTTTCTGTCTTTAGAATGACAGTTTGAGTATAGACCACTACTACCATAGGAGGGAAAAAGATATAACACCTTTTTAAAGTTTTGTTGTAGTGGATAATCTCAGAGCTGCTTGTCAGCCTCACTGATGTAGTCTTTCCGTTTCAGGATTACTATCTCCTTTCTTTTGTCTGCTACTTTAATTACTAATTGATGGTTATGGACAGTATGGATTTTCTCTCTGAAAGATAACAACCTTTTTCTCTTCTACAGCGCTTTCTGCTCTGTAGTCAGAAAACATCTTTCTTTCAGATGGTCTGACTAATATATACAGTTAAGCATAATTGTTTGCAGTTTTGAAATTTCCTGTTTCAAATCTGATGAGCTTTTGTACCTGAAAGTCTATTTTCTTTTCCTGCTAAAGGATCTTTTTCCATAAATCTTGTCTTAGCTTGGGTGGGAATCTGTTTTTAACATGGATCATTATCCTAAATAATATATTAAAGTGAGATTGAAATAGATCAACAGCCTGGCCATCATCAGTCTGCTACATTTTTTGGCACACCTTTGGGCCTACCCCATTCAAAATAAGATAGCAAAAATTCAGTACAACTAAGATAGCTTTGCTTTTAAAACCAGTGAATTTTAGGAATCCATTTTATTAGTGTGTTATAGAATACAAAATTTTCTTAATAAACTTGCAACTCTACTAGGCATAGGTAGATAAAATCTTAATGTCATCATTTAGTAAGCTTAGTCAGGTAAAGGCAGTAAACCCCAAAATGCCTACCCACATTTCGGAACCCCAAATTTCCTAAACAATCCTAAAGAAGGACACAGTTGCCTGAAATTGCACAGAGGCAAAATTTAGGCCTTAATTTCAATATTGTGATTTTTAGAATTCCCAGTCCTCTAGCTCCTGAAGTCTTGAAGAACATAAATTTTATTAGGTGAATATCCCAAAGAATCTAATAATTTTCTTTACGTGCTTCCCTAAACCAACCCTGCTTTGGCAGAACTGAATGGTTCAGCATGTTTCATGGGTGCAGATCTCAGTACCTGACTAGCGCCAGAGCAACGCTCTTAACAATGTACGTTATATTGATTTTTTTTTTTTTTTTTTAAATTTTTTGTTTCACGAACAAGGGCCAGGAGACAGAACAGCTCTGTGTGAGAAGGGAAAATGGAGGGGGAAAGCACGAGTGTGGACTGTGCTGGCCTGCTGCTCCTGTGGACCTGCTGACAAGGAAGGTGAAGGTGGCAGTGGCTCCGGAGGGAGCAGCCTGACCTGGTTCCTAGAGCACCTCCCAAGCCTCTGGAGCTGCCCAGGGCTCGGGCGCAGTGAGGGCAAGCTGTGGGGCCAGGGCCAGTATGCATGGACCCGGGGAAATTTTCTGCTATAGGCCAGCACACGCCTTTCCTCCATGAAAAACTCTCGGCTCAGCCCAAAACACACCTTTCAGGCAGCAGCAGAAATGGAGGAGATGGAGCTGCTGTGGCACACTTTCTGTGTGATTACATATTAGCTAAAGTATGTAAACCAGTCCTTGGAGAAGGTTTGCAATTACAGTCTTCCTCTCTCATTAAGATGAATATCCTAATCATGGGAATAAAAGGTTATGGGCTGTTTCTTCTACAGTAAGGTCAGGGCTTTACATTGGTAGTGGGGCATGATCACTAGAGTCGAGCAGAAGTCCAGGAGATACAGAGTAAGAGAATAAGGGCCACAAAGTCTATAGCTCTGTGTTTTAATAATTTTTTTCCTATGCTAAGTGCAAACATGCAAACAAAACACCTCAGACCATCTGGAGGAACAGCAACCGTTTGAAGAAAACCAAGACAGATATCAACACTTACTTTCCTGGAGATAGTTGCAGATGTTACTGTTGATAGTATTTTGCAACAGAAATAGCATGTCCCTCTCTGTTATTGGCAGTGGGGAAAAGAACAACAGTATCAACAAAAACAAATTAAAGGAAACAGATTTACTATAGTCGAGAATAGAAGAGTTTGCCTTCATGTGGTCAGAAAGCCATTAATGTGCAGAGCCAGCAGTTATGGACAGATGTCCACCATGAGAGAGAGTACTCCTATTTTTCAGGAAGTTTAGGCCACTTAAAATAAGCTCTTCTGCTTGCATGGTGTTTTATTTGCCTTCAACTTTCCCTTCCCACTCAGAGCAGGAGAACCTGCAACAGAACCTCCTTGGGTGACACTTCAGATTCTTCTTCTTGATGATTAAGTTCAAAACTGTAAGACATGTTCCTTTTTCTCTGGAATGATAGACTGAGAGCTAGAAAGTATTTTAAAAAATAATTGGGATTTATATTGTTTATAGCTGTACTACTAATTACCTGTTTTAAATGAATTTTAGTTTATCTAATGTATCTCTAGGATATATGACTGGTCTGGTCCCACTCATGTTAGTGGGATCGCTGTAATCTTCCAATCCATTTTTGTTTTGGCACTCAGTTCATAGCTCCATTAAGTCTGTCAAACCTTTTGACAGCCAATTCTCAGCATTTGCCAAGCTGGCTATCTTTAATTTGAGGAAGGAAACAATGATAGAGATGGTTTTCTCTACAAGTGTTGATGATTTTCTTTAAAAGGATGAGTTCCAGACAGTGATTCATGCATGTCTTTGGGAAGCAGTCTATACATCATGTTAGCTGATGGGAGTTCCTACTTTATCAGGAGTAGGATAAAACCTAATGCTGCAAAACACCATTTCTAGAATTTTTTCTTTTACTCAAGTGAGCAATATTCTTAATTGTATGTGATAATACACATACAACTGTACTATGGCTAATTAGATGTGCTTTCGATACATTTGTTTCATGTTAGACTCTTGTAGTTGATGTAAACTGGTTTTGATTCAATGGAGATAATTTATATTTGTTAAGGATCTGGTCAATTATATTCTGCTTATTCCTTGTAAGAGGAAAATAACAAGGAGTAAATTCATAATCTCATGTCTCATTAAGTACATGATCAAACATTAAAAAAAGTCCATTAAATAATAATTCTATATAACTAAGCAAGCTTGGCTGTGGTTGAAGATACAGATAGAATACATGCATAATTGACAAGATAGGAAAAATTACAAAAAGGGCAAGTTCAGCACAACCTCAAGAATGTGTTAAAATTCATTCAAACTCACCGTTGGGAGTTTTGGGTGAATGCCTTCATTTTTATCTCAGAAATAAATACAGTTTGAGGAAATTAATAGTACACTAAGATAACTAAGCCAATACAAAAGTCCTCATATTGACAAACGGACCTTCAAATAACCATGAACAACAACAACTATAAATGTTCACTGATGTGGTTCCACTTGTCACTCTCAATATTTCCGTACTGATAGGCTGTTTAATACCTGATAAAAGGGACTTTTTGACTAGAATGTGCCTTTTTTAACCACAGATGATGAGAAAGTAATATTTTATTGGAGAGGCACCAACATGTACTTGTGATCATTTTAGGTGTTTGAGGTGCTAAATCTAAATGCTTTTGTAGAGTAAGACTAGGATTAGTTAAGGGCTTAAAATCAAGCATGTTATCAGATTTTACTGAACTGTTGTCTAGAACTAGGCAAATATATAACCGATACAATTTTTTCCTGTACTTTGTAAAAAGATACGGTTCTATATCCTTGGGCCTCATTTTTTGATTGAGTTTTATCGTTCTATTTCTGCTCTCTACCTAATGTCTGAAAACATTTTAGTACATTTTTTTACTTTTTTAAAAAACCCTTTTAATTAGAAGTAGTTATTGGAAAAAGCAAATTAATTAATTTTTAGAATTATGATCTAGCTATTTTATGGCTAGCATTCTCCCTTGTAGGTGTAAATTATAATTTCTTCCCCATTATAAAGTTTGGCAACATGAAATTCTGTTTCATGTACAATACTATTTCTTCAGTACACTGCTTACCGTGCTGCCATAGATGGAGCTTTGTCTGGATTGACAGGTCTGTTCTAAATCAGCCTGTATTATTTCTAAACTTTGCCTTTTGTCTTGATTATATACGCAGGAAATAACATAGTAGAGAATGATATAAATTTCCTAAGTAATTTAAAAATGTGAGATTTGGCCTAATAAAATGGCTAAGGTTTTGAAGACCATTTTCCTTATGGCACAGAGGTGCCTATATTCTGTATCTGTCCCAAAGGACAGATCTGTGTATCTGTCACAAAGTATCTGTTTGCTAATTATAAAGTTAACTTATATTTCAGCTGCAGTGGCTAATCTTTTTGTCTGAATAAATACAGGGGTACACACTGCCCAAGGCAGTGTCCTCCTGAGGTGGAGCCCAAATCCTCTCTGCCCATTGTCATTCTAGCCTAAATAACAGGCATATGTATTCCTTCCTGGACCTGGACCTACTTTGCTCACTAGTCTGTCTCTTTTCTAGTCTTTTTTTTTTCCTCCCTTCTTTCTTAATTAAATGGATACTTTTTACCATTACAGATGAAATTATCCAATAATATCTGGCTGTAGTGATCAAAATAATGAGCAAATGTTATGTTTAATATGGATAACTTTGCTTTTGAGTTTCTAATCAAACTAAGTGGAGAATTAAATTTAAAAATTATTGAATTTTGAGGAAAGCATTGTACCAGCTAAATTTTAAACTGGCTTTTAATGGTATATTTCTAGTAGCACTTTCTAAAGTCTGTCTGAAGTACTTCAGGCATGTTGGGATTTTCTGAATCACCGTAGACAAATGAAATGTCATTTTATGTTATTTAGACCAGTGAACTTTTCAATATTGCTTCTTAATTAAAGTGTGTGCCCTTGATTTGAGTTTACTTTGCACTTTTTGTGTCATAATCTCTTCTGGAATATGGATAACAGAAGCCATGAACTTGTAGATAAAAGCTATAACCTACCGGCCTGTGCATAAGATTGCAATTCAGAAAATCCTGACTTTATATCTGTTTTTGGTTTTGACATTTTTCCTGTAGCCTCACTTAAAGATAGAGGAACATTTTTCTACTTGTATATTCTGAAACTTTTTTCCTAGGACTGTGGGTTTATATATATTTTTGTTTGACTAGCTGCAGTCGTTTAATTAACGGTTCCTTAAATAAATTGAAATGGATTCCTGGTTAAAAGATCTCACAGCTTAAAGAAAAGGAAAGTCATCTAAGGACACAGGTCGTGTGCCGGAACTTCGTATGGAAGCTGTTTGTGGGGGTTTTTTGGTCTGGTTTGGTGTTTTGGTTTTGGTTTTTTCTAAGCAGTGACTGAAAAAATGCAAAGCAGGAATTCAGGGTTGTTATCTTTCCCATTTACAGACGGGAAAACTGAGGCACAACGAAGCCTGGTGACTGGCCCACTGCCACCAGCCGTGTCAGTCACTGGTATAACGGCACTGACAGAGGTGCTGTACTTGAGAGCCAGACAAGGTATCTGCTTGGCCGTAATGTCCTTGAGCTGAATGACGTTTGCAGCTTTAATGAAGGTTGACTCCTCTTTTTCTTTGTTCAGTCACGCAGACAAATTCTTAATGATCTTATCCAGCCTACTGTCTTGCTGATATCAAGGAACAATAAAAATATGGAATCTTATACACTCATCATCCTTCGTGAGAAAGAGACTATGTACGGTAAAAGCAAGAAGGTTTGCAGGCAGCTGGAGTATGCCAACCTTGGGAACAGTGTGCAATTCAGATGGATGTGGGAAAAAGACACGTAAAGGGTTAATAAGGGCTTGCTACAGCACAGCAGCAGGATAGAATGAAAGCAGGTGGGAGTACGTAAATTCATCTGGAGTCAAATCTCCAAAACTCTTAACTATGAGCTGTTAATGTAGCTGTTAATATGATTAATAAACCAAAGTAGAATACTGGTAATCAGGACCATGAAAATGTAAGAAGACAAATCACCAGAATGTAAAAGTGAGCAGTGTCCTTCTAAATTAAAAAACAAGAAGGATTTTGTGTCATATTTGTCATTAAAGAATGAGACATTATTTTTCCTCCCACTTGCAAGGCCCAGTGGATAGAAAAGATTAGCAGTAAGCTGCAAAATCTTGGGGGGGGGGGCGGAAATGACCAATGTCACCTTTCAAGCCACAAAAGCTGCAGCAACTGAATTTTTATGTTGCTTCCCAGCTCACCACGATGACTTACAGTTAACATTTGCAGCACTGCGCTGCTGAGAACTAAAGGCTTACTCAGCAGAAGTAACGTAAGGTGAATACACGGTGCTTGTTCATATGGGGTCAGTGTGAGCTGAAAATGCTTCATGCTATACCGTCATCAATATTACTAGATAGGGGATGCAACCAAATGATAACAGGGCTAGCTATGACCTTGGTGTAAGTGACAAACACCTTACATTATAGCAGTTCACAAGTGGCAATAAGTAATAGGGCTCGCAGGGGTGGCCATCAAATATAAGTAATTAACTGAAGCAATGTAGAGAGAAAACATGAGCCTGGGAAATGGTCCAAGAAAGAAGTATAAAAAAACCAGACAAACTAGAGGAAAAAGACATTTTTGTTTTAAGACGGGAGACTTATGAAGGTTGCTGATAGCATCCTGGACTGGCTGGGAAGTGGAGATAAGTTGGATGAATGCTATATAAAAAAATAAATAACTTGCAAGTCTGGGATAATATCACATTAACAGAACTGGTATTTTCTTTCCTGCTCACAAGCGAAGCGTGTAACAAACTAATACATATATTATGGGAGGGGGGGGAAAGGCATGTCTGGACTAAGGCTTATAATGTAAATATATCCAGGGCCAACATTCTGGACTTAGAGTAAAAAATGATAACCTTAGCTTCCATTTTTAATAGATTTTTTTCTTATTCTCACCACTACGGAGGGAAGGGGATGAGGCTTGAAAACATCTCCAGCATGTAATTGAATTAGTGATGTCTTCCTGAGTCAGCGGTGGGGGGTGGGGGTGGGAAATAAAATTAAAAGAAAGACTATTCCAGTGCAGAGGTGTGTCAGAACTATAGGTCATGCAGAAAGCATTAGCCCTGCAGAGGCATTTCTAGCAATTGAATGTGTCGACTTTGCAAGCATGTATGCCCTTATTAAAAGTATAAATTCAGAAGAAGGCCATTTCTGCTAGCTTTGTCTCTAACCGTCTATTACTTTCAAAAGCTTTGAAATCTGTGCTGTGATGGAAGCTCAACCTCCAAACTGCTTCAGTCTCTCACTGTGAGAGGAGCGTGTTATCTTGCAAATATCAAAAGCCTTTTATATTGTTTCACAGTAGATCAAACTTTATTATCTGTCTTCATCATATTCTTCTCCCCACCTTTTCTGAAAACTGGGTGTTACCAAGTGAACAAAGAACATTTGCAGTTTCTTGCAATAGGGAAGAGCCACACACTGTACAGCTGTTAAGCCCAAGACTTTATACCTCCATTTTGTGTAACCTCTGGAAGAGGCTTATGTTGAAATATGGAAGGAAAATATAACATACCATTTTTTTCCCCTCTTTGTTCTTTCCAAGGATGGTTGCAAAATGGAACACATTACTTCAGCCCTTTGGGTAACCAAGGGCTGGGGCAAATGATCAGAAAGTTGTAAGTGGGTCATTCATTTGCAACTTTTTTTTCTTTTTTCTTTCTTTCTTTGGCTGAATCATCTCATTTTTATAGAGGGCAGTAAGCACTTCTGAATGCAGAGGGAAAGTTCATTGAAGAATGCAGTTTTTCTTGAACACAATCCTATACTCTGCTCTTCTGGGAATCCCATAACTGGACAAGGAAGCAGGCAATATTGCCCCTTTTTTACGCTTTCCCCTTTCAGTTTAGTAAGCAGGGGCAGTCTTGAGCAGGTGCTATGGAAAAGAAACAACAATTGCTTAAGATTGTCCCGTGGCTCATATCAAAGGTGTTTCTGAAACTACATGACAAGCATGGAGATTTGAGGGAGAGACAGAAATAGAACTTATTCAGAGGCTACAGTTGGAGAGGGGTGACCCTGGAACATGTTATCAGTTCATGATCACACAAAAACTGGTTTCCTTAACTGGAGCTGTGGACTTTTTCATCTACCAGGAAATCAGATTTTCTTTTTAATCTGCACATGCAGATTTGCAAGTGTTCAATGTTTGCAAATTGGCCAGAATTTCGTAAGTGCTCAGCATTCAATGTGCCAAGTCCGATTATAAGTAGCTGCTTTCCCTGAAGCCAAAACAGAAGTTAAGGCCTCTTGAAAGTCAAGCCCAGACACTTTCAAAAAATAAAGAAAATTGTAGCTTATATGTGCTAGCAGCACAATGACTTCAAATCCTACAAACAAGTGGAGCTTGGTGGTCTTCAACCTGGCAATTTCCAGTGTGTCGTGAAGAAAGTAGAGAACAATAGTAGGGAGGTTGCTGGAAATCTTAGGTCTACATGGGAAGGTATTTAAGTCCTTTGTTTGTCCATGAATAGGTCTGACAATATTTGGGAAGTGGAAATAATTATATGATTGTCTTGCAAATCTTCGGTTTTAGTTATTATATATTTTTAGCAGTCTATAAAAATGAATATGCACTGGTGAATAGCTTCGAATACTGATTGTTCAAAGATGTTTTATCAGTGAGTCAGACACTTTTTGATGATATCTGAATCCTGCAGTGAAAGACAGATATTCAAAATCATTAAAGGATTTAAATAACACACTTCCAATGGACTCCAGAAAATGGGATGTTTATACGTATTTCTATGCTTTTGAAAATCTGCTCCTGAATACCACTGTTTAGAGATGTATAAAACACCTAAAGAAATAAATTATATGCCGTGTACCACATGCAATTTTAAGGTAAAGTCCATGAACAATTGTTGAGTGTTATCTACTTGCAGAATTATAAATAATCAAATAATTATTACTGCATATCTTTCTTTTTATTGAGTATTCTTCAGCAGTTACAAACTTTATTCCCATGTTTTTCCAGGAATGTACCATGTTTGAAAATGGTAAGTAATTTTTTCTTGAACACAATCCTAGCTGGAAACCACATTGAAAACAGTATAGTTGTCCTTGTTCATATCATATGTGGAATCATTCCTCTTAGGTTTAGAAATTGGCTCATCATGTTGAATATTATTCCGGTAAAATTCTGTAGGAAACTTTGGAAAGTCCCCGGAAACCCTCAAAGTGAGAGCTGGTAAGTTTGCTGCAAGCTCATAGTTTTCACTGGCTGCCTGTAATTTCCTGAATTCATGATGCTTTCTTCATTTTATCCAGTCTTCCTAAAATGTAAGTTTCCCTAAAATGGATAGATATTTGTGGATGTGTACATATGGTTCTTCCTAAGGCATCTTTTTAGAAGAGAGAAGAAACCGTTTCACTATGAAACCACCCAGAACAGTTGTTAGAACATATTTCCATCTACAGCTGATAGCCAGCTGGCAACATCTCCTTGCTTGCTGCAGATACTCTCCAGAACTAAACATGGTTTTGTTCTCCTTGTCTTCCAATTTTGGTCTATCTATTTTAATATTTTCTTTGTTTCTAGTACTTCAGAATCATCTACCTTGTGACCTCAAATTATTTTCCACTGATTTTTTTTTTCTTTTTAATATTTACCAGTGACCTATTAGATGGTAAGAATTTTCATACCAGAGAATTTCCTCTGCATCTGCATTTGATTTACCCTTTCAAAGACATGATGTCTTCATTGACTGACCTTTGTAAGGCAGCTGTAGGGTCACCCCACTCTTTTCTTTAAGACGTATTATTGGGGCCAAACAAGTATTCTTCAACTAGATTGGAACACATGAAATCAAAATTTGACACTTTATGTTGCACTTTCTATATATTCAATTTGGGCATATTTGATGAAGAAGCTTCTACTGAAATAGAATAGTTTGTCAACTATTTCCCTAAATAATATCCTCCGTATCTCAATAATATTGTTTAGAATATATTATTTATTTATTGCCAATGCTTTGGGGCATACTATATATGTAATTTACAGAAATTGTGGTATCTTTCAGGATGCTGGACATTGCCATTAGCATTAGTTAGAGCAAGAAGCATGAAAGAATTTAGTGGACAATTAAAACCAGATTTTTTTTTTTTTTTCCCCATGAAAAAAACGGGAGTCTGGCTGCTGGTAGAAACTACAATTTTACGGCTTTTGTAGGGAAGCAAGAATTAATACATGCTGACATTGGAATAACTTTGGGTGGTTTTTTTGTGGAGTATTTTAATTTAAAAACACTAAATAGCACTGCTGTACTAAATATAAATTCTGTGTAATGCAAAAAGATGCAGTAGTACTTCATACATATATTATTTTGTATTAAAAACAAAAGTAGTCAATGTATTATGCAAATTATTTTGGTAAATTATAGCTTTTTGGGTTTTGCAGTGTCTTAACTGAAGAAAATTTGAGTGAAAGTTTTCCACGTGTTGGATATTATTTCACCTGTTAATGTTTTTATCAATCTAATTTATTAAAATCTGTCTTTTCAGTCTGATGCCCAATTATCAAACAGTCATTTCATAAATATTTATATACATCAGGAATCAAAAAAACCTTATGAAGAGCATCTCTAGAAAACTGTTACTATCCATTTGCTTTATATAGAGTTCTGGATTCTAACAGGTACTCCCTGTACATGCTTGGATTTTTTTTTTTCTTGGCTAGACTTTACCTTTCCTATGCACTCTCAAATGTATTTGGTTGAAAATAACAGAAAATCAGAAAACTGCTTTTGTTATAAATCCCACTGTATTTTCTATAATGCCTCTTCACCTGGGCTACAAAATGTTGCAGCTCCACTGCATCATGGGTAGCACAAGGAGGTATCCACTTTACAGTATACCTGATGTGGAATTGTCAGGAGTTACTTCTGATTAGTTTTCTGTTAATGTTCAATTCGATTTTGAAATCGCTATATTTCTACTGCCCTTCATGGAGTTCTCAAGGATAAAATTGGTGAAGCTAGAACCTTTCCTTTCCCTGCTCTTTCTTGCATTATAGTTCTTTAAAAAATGGAAACTGTCTATAGATATTATGAAGAACTAACAAATACTGCAGTGTGCCAAACCTTGTCTTTGAAACATGTTTCTTGTTACCTTTCAAATCAGTAGAAACATCTTATTTCAGATTAATCCACTGAAATTGATTGCAGAAAACTGAACAGAAACTGGTAGTAAAGAACTGTCTCATGCAAATTAGTGGTAGGGCAACTGTACTTTAAAAAATGTTTTAAATTACACATTAATTCCTTAGAAATAATCATAAAGTCAATGCAGCTGTAGTTCTGGAAATTGCCATGGCTGATCACTGTTTATTATTTTTGAAACACTTTAATCAGTGTTTTGTCCTATGTGCACAGAGCATTCAAATCCCTTTCCATGTGCTCTAATCCCTTACACACATCAAATGTTATCTAAATTATTATTAAAATATCAGGTATGGTATGGTTTACCCTGAGTAACATTCACTGTCTAAATGTAAATCTGAGTAGTAGTTTTACAATAGATCGTAGAAATTTAAGGGTTTTTTGCTTGCATGTGATTAAGTCTGAGACATTAAAGCTGCAAGTTTTAGAGCCTGTCATAATACAAAAACATATCCATCATTCTCTGGATGAGTTTTGAGACATTGCGTGTACAAACAGAGAAGCTATACGGCTGTTAGCCCTTTTATGACTCCTGAAGTGAAAATAAAATAGAGGCAAGAAAAGGAATATTGAATCTGAAACTTATGTGTGCAGTAGGGCAATGGAATTTCTTTTGAAGGGAAACAGGGTGGTAATGATCTTACAAATTTGCTCTCTGCATGAATAAGGAGGTATAAAAAAGCAGTAATGACAAGTGAGGAGAAAGAGGAGGAAGAAAGGTTATAAAACTAATCTTAGATGAGCAGTGAAGATTGATAATGGCATGCAACAACAAGAGAGAGGCAATAACTCAAAGTATGATGGTGAAGTAGGAAAGAAAGAAAAGGTTGGGACAACTTCTTCATTAATGGAAACCTAACACAACCCAGGTTACAAGTAAGAATTCAGGCAAAAATAATGTGGATATTTCCATATTTTGCACAGAATTAGTTTTACCTGTCTTTAAACATCTGACAGCTTTTGCCCAGGGGTATGTTCGCAATGCATTTGGACTGCCAACAAACAGTGAGCTCTGATCAATCTGGTTCAACATTAGACCTCTTAAGAAACAAGTAGGAGAAATCCTTGCTGAATAACTTGACCAACTTGAACTTTGTCTGTGCTCACTCAGATAAAGACCTCTATACTGTGACTCATGAACATGCACCAGCAAGCTCAGCACTCATTGCTTTCATTGTTTGGCAACTGAGCCAGGGATGGTCTCCCACAGTGCATGTCCCATAAGCCTTGGCCTGTTTTCTGTCCCCTGCAAGTACATTGGGAAGTGCAGCTTTCATCAGAGCTATGCATTTGTCTTGGTCTGGAGGCTTCAGCTGGAGTTCCTTTCTATCCCCTCTTCATGTGCACATCCTTCTTTGCCCCACATCTGCAGAGGTCTGGGGCCGTGAGGCATAATATACACCTAATTGGCAAAAATTACACCATTTATCGGGTTGACATCCCTGGACATCGCTGGACAGGCTGATGTAATCTTTTCAAAATTAAGTGGCTATGCAATATCGTGCTACCATAATATTTGTATATAAGACCTACTTGAAAACTGATCCAAGACCAATTCTTTGAGCTGTGGCTGACTTCATGGAGATCTCTTAGTTGCCCAGGACAGTGTTTTTCAGTAGTTTTGTTGTTGATACTACCATATATCTTGAATAAGGAGAGGGCTGCTTCACAAACCCACATTTATCTTATTATAACGTGACACAGAATATGTGTTGTTCTTGCACAGGGGCATGGAATGGTGACATGGAAGATAGGCACAGAGCAAGAGAGTATCAAACTTGGTATAATCAGCCTCTGGACAGTTTGAAAGTGGCAGATTAGAGCAAAACAGGGACCAAATCAAACTAGTGATGTAAACACATATGGGAGCATTGACCCACGTTCCTTCTGTAATCCAACATAACATCTAGCTTCAAAGAGTTGACCTGTGTTTTCTTACAGGCTTGTGAAGCTTTGGTGCTCACCAGTGAGGGTATGGAACCGGTATGTGCTCAGAAACATAAAAATAATGATAAACATTTGAAATCTGCTTGCAAAAAATGAAAGAAAGAGGAAAGCATGTTCACTACAAAGAATTTAACTATGTTATTGAAATTAAAGCTAAGGTTTACTCAGCTCTCATCCATTATGTTTGGCTTGTGTTGAGTAGTGATGATTACATGGCACTGATGCATGGACTAATATTATAATAGATTTTTAACTGAACTGAGGAAAATACTTGTGGGGTCAAAGTTTTTAATAAATGAACAGATTAAATGTCCCATGAAAGGTACCATATGGTTTTTTAAAATCTGAAAATTAGTTGCAAAGTCACAGCTAATTTAATTATGTGGTCTCTCTGTCTTGGGATAATAAAGTAGACTGAGAATTATAATAGAGAATGAAACCTTTGCTGTTGAGAGGTATTTTGAAAATGAAATGTTTGGCTAACTGTTTTTAAATTACTCTACTCATATTCAGAAGGATATTATATATTTTATATTTATAT
>NW_009208919.1:0-82841 GCF_000690835.1 Fulmarus glacialis
AACATAGCAATATATTGTATACTATAAAATTATAATTTAAAGTTCTTCTGGTTGGCTCAGAGCTGACGTTCTGTCTCCCTGTTTCTCTGTCTTCCTGTCTCTTTTGTTTTCCTGTGCGACTCCAGCTATTCACAGGCAGATGGTCTAGTCAAGATGTCCAACGCCTGGACCTTCATCTTTGATAGTTTTATTTTTGAAATTTGAACCAAAAAGTAGGTTCAGATATAACTGGTCATCTGAATTGGACCAGAGGTAACCCATGAAAGTACCAGGGCAGCAAGTGAGAAGATAAATTTTCAAGTTTTCTATTATATCAAATTCAGTGTTAAAATTGCCCAGCAATAGCAAATCAGGGGTACTTCATCACTGTTGCTGAAAAGTGTTGGTGAATACCCTTTAGAAAATCTTTTGTCTGTGGTTGTCTGTAGATGAGTATAAAAGTCATGTTTGCTTTTTTCTGTTTTCTATAGTTACAATCAAACAACTCCAGTCCTACCTGAGGTACCTTTTTGTGATTTGATATTTAATGCAATATTTAATGTAAGATTTGGTATTTATCTTCATTCAGAAGGTGAATAAATGAGTATGGAGCTCTGTAAATTCTTTCATGACCAACGAGTACCTTGTAGCTTACTGCTTCTGGGCTGCACTTTGGCTAGACAGAATTCTGGTTTAGTGAAATTTGCTTTGAATTATGTCACTATAGTTCTACCCCTGTGTAAAATCTTAAGAGATGTGTTGTTTCAATACAAAAGAGAGTTTATAGCTGCTTTGTCATGATTAATTACTGCACTGTCCCCCTGTTTTTAGCCAGACCTCCCAGTGTGGAGCAGCACATAGGACCCCTTAGGTCACCTGGCCTGTTAGGTCACCTGGCAGAACAGGGGTTGTCGCAGTAGGCTGCAACATACTTTCTCCGTGTGTGTGGCCCTAGTACCTGCACTGGGGACTGTGGCCTCAGTGTAGCATTCAAGGGTTGGGCCACCCAGCTGTGCATAGGCCATAGGGTCATGACGTGGAAAGGGACATGGCACTGTATTGCAGAGATGCATTTTGAAGCAGCTATGCTGTGTGATTCTTATATCATGTGAGGACCAGGTTTGTAGGATATCTGTACTGATTTGTGTGTGTGTGTGTGTCACATTTCTTAGACATAGTTAAAGATCTCTTTAGTCTTGTCCTTTATTTTCTGCTTTTACTCCATTTCTCTATTTGGTTACCATACTATGTTCTGTGTGGGGGCAGCAATTAATGCACAGCATGACAGGGCACAACAAAATTACGTTGTCTCTAAGCTGTTACGCAGCTGGCAGTTTTCTTGCTGTGCCTTTGCTTGTGTGTGTGGGGGGGTTGGTGTATGCGTGCATGTGTATTTTCCTTCCTTTTTCTTTTTAACACCACCAGAATGAAATAATTTTGCAAGAACTGAATTTATTCAAAGCTGTGGGATATTGCCTTGCCTTGAGAGTTAGGTTTCCTAACTCCATGCAGCAGGTGGCATTACAGAACAAGTGAATATTTTTTTCCTTTCCCAAGGAAAAATTGTTTGGCTAGAACCTCACCTCACCATTCTGCAGAGAAATTAATTTCAAAAGTCTTTAATATAGGGATAGTAAGTGTAAGAGACAATATTATATGGAACAAACTCTCTTTCTTAAAGAATGTCCAGCTTTAGGGCTTTTCATCGTTGTATCCCAAAGAGTAGATATTGATGTTTAATAAACAAAGTAGCAAAAACTTTTTTTATTTTAGAATGAATGTTAGTAGTCATGTAACACATGTTACAAAAGGGACCAAATGTACTTGAAAAATCTCTGCAAGAATTTTTCATCAGGGACCAGCAAGAGTGGGGCAGCTCCATGAGGGAAGACAAGCCAGGAGCCAATGGTGACCACCACACAGGCAGGGGCAGGGACTTCACTGACCAGGGCACAGTCCCACAGTGCCTGAGCAGGGCAGGTTGGTGACGGCTTGTTCCATCAGCTGTCCAGTGGCCATCAGACAAGGTGAAATAATAAGCTGGGTCCGAGGTCCATCTAGGAACTTCAGTCAGAAACAGCAGGAGGCAGGGCTGGAGGTAAGACTACGGATAGTTGTGGGGTCCTCCAGGAAGTTCAGTCAGCAAGTCAGCATAACAGGAGATAGGGCTGTGCCCAGCTCTGCATACAACATAGCTCAGGCAAAGACTGAAGACTCAGACCTGCCTGAGCTGAAATGGAGCTCCTGGACTGGAGGACAGAGAGTGTGGGTGGAAGCCCCAGGTAAGGCTGGTCAGGGCAATTAAGGCCTATTGGTACATCCAGGGCCCTGATATTCCTCATAGGAGAGGGAGAACATTAGTTAAAGGACTTGCTGCCACACCAGTGAAGTCAAGGAACATTCTTCATTTCTTTTTAAAGACAGTAGAATTGAGTCTTTCATGTTTTAAATTTGGTACCTGTCTATAGAATTACTTTAATCTTTGCTTCATTATGGCATTGTGGTATTTGTATATATTCCATTTGCTTTTAAATTTTGTAATTAAGTCCATGTGACTTTTTATTCTCTTCAAATTCTTTTAGAGCATGTTTTTCCTTATCACAGAAATTAGTTAGAAGCAGTTTAGGAAAAAGATTACTCTACATATGGAATTGAACTGAATTTCATGGGAGATCTGCAGTATTGCCCTAGCTGAATCAAATCTTGAGCCAATTTTGGCTCTACTACCACTGGTTTTTGTCTGATGTAACTCCACTAATTTTGTTGAAGAGTTCTTCCAAAAATGGGTAAAAAAGACCAATCAATACAACAATACTAAAAGAAGTGATTAATGGACATGAAAAAAGTATAAAAATGAACGTCAGAATTATTTTCCTATTTTTTTCTTTTTTTTGCTATCTGCAAAAACTGACAAGTATTGATTTGGCTACAATAGCTGATCACATAGAAGATGGGACAGAGTAGAAGTGGGGCAGAGAAGAAGCATAAAAGGGGCCTCAAGGGGATTCGGAGTAAGATGAGGGTTCCTAGAGGAACGTCTTAAAGAGCAAGAGAAGATCAGACAAAGAACAGTAGAGGGAAGGGAAGAAGGATAATATGAGCAGAACAGGCCAGAGCAAAGACAAGAGAATAGAAAACATGAAAGGAAAACAATACAAAGGAGAGAGAAAAAGTATGTATTAATAGTATTATTATTGATTTTTGAGTACTTTCTCTTTCATTAGCTTAAGTGTCTCAAGGAATTAACATTACACATAAACCACCCCTTGAATTATTTTACCAATGCTATAGGCATTGCCATATGAAGTATGGGGATTTGGGGGAGCTCTGGGCATGATTGTTCAACATTGCAAATGCACAAATGCCTTGGACATGTGCTTTATTTCTCCACTTAACACTGCCTTCAAACGGCTTAAGCCAAACTGAGCTTCACCAGCCCAGTGGAATGAATTAAGCACCTCTGAACATTTGTTTATAGCACCAGTTAAAGTACTGATCCAGGTCCTTGCTGGACCCAGACAATAGGAAATACTAGTCCGGTGTGGGCTTTGGGAAGGGAGGAGATGGCATCCATGAAGTTCCTGCGTAGACGTGCTAGCCTTGTCTCTTGTGAAATGGACGTGGAATAGCAGAGGATTACGTAGCTTTCCCATTACTGCTCTGGAAAGCTGCCACTGTAGACTCTCCTATTTCCATCCTGCTAACATGATACAGAAGAAGGAGTACTTAACTGTCCCAAAAGACATTCATTTCATGATGTTTATGGATACTAATGTCTGTCTAGAACTCCATGGCCTGTTCCAAATAATGGTTGTAAGTGTGACATTAGATTCCTCTCTCTTGAACAGCAGGATGCTATTCTCCAAAAATTTTTGACCTATGAGTTAATTGTTATAAAATGCTACAATGCTGCTGTCACAAATGTAGTGATTTCTGAACTTGATTCTGTGCTTTTCATTTAGGTAGGTGTCTCTCAAGCTCATCTTTGACAATTTCACCCCCTGCATAGATGAATTTCCATGCTATATGCATGTTTATGCTTCTAGGTGCTACATACAATATTATTGAACACTTTCTGCCTTATAGTTGCTGTAAAAGTGTAGGATTCTTTGCAAAGAAGTTTGTATATCTTTCTTCCAAGGGGTAATTCTTTTTCTGGGTGTCTTTAATGCACAGCCCAATTTATTTTTAGTTCTTACTTCTCATTTTACTCTGTGTTCATACTCTCTGTTCTTCTCATGTTACATTAAGTTATATAGAACATGCTACATTTTATATATAAATTATTCTTTTTTGATCTGATTTTTTAACAAAATATTTTTCTTTTTGCTTTTTTAGGTTTAGCCCAGTCAGGTGCCTGGGGTTGCTTTGATGAATTTAACCGCATTGAACTTCCAGTTTTATCAGTAGCTGCTCAGCAGATATATATTGTACTTCAGTGTAAGAAAAATAAGAAACCTCAGTTCGTTTTCACTGATGGTGATGTTGTTGACATGGACAGAGAATTTGGTATATTTCTGACTATGGTATGTGTGTGAATATGAATATGAATGGCATCATTGTGAAAAATCTTTCCTATTTCATTCCCATTGAAATTTCCCTGTTGAAATCATTGGAACTGTCTGTTAGAAAATAGTGAATACAGTTTGACAATAATTTGGTCAAATAGTAATGTTGATATTTTCTCTTCCCCATATTTTTAACTGGAACTTAGGACTTGAAGTATGCAATTATCATTAACTACATATTTTAAGGGCTTTTTAATTGAATATTTGACAGATTGAGACTAAACCCAACCATCTCATATCTTTAGTCAAAGTCTGTCAAAACAAAATAGAAGTAATTGACCACTGCAAGAACTACTGTAGTTGGTCTGGTCAGTGTTTTACCACCTGTGAAGAACTTTTGACCACAATCCTTCTGTGTGACCCTCACTCTGGTTCACTAGCCTCCTGAAGATGTATCTTTGGTGCCTGTGGACTGCTTCAAGCAGCGCAGGAGGCAAAGAAGCAGGAAAGCATAATAATACCTTAAAAGCCTCTTTGTATCTCCCCCTCCTTAACTGTAGGCTACATACCCACAACTCAGAATGGAGGCATTTGTCTTTATTTCAAGTTTTCCTACCTTTGAAAAGGTGTTAATGTTATCACTTTAATTTGAAAACGAGGACAAATTAGTGGCATACAAAGGCCTGTGGGAAAGCAGTTTGGAAACAGCTGGAAGAGTTTAAGATAGCCAGTGACTACTGTTCTTACAGCTGAGCCATGCAGTAGTCACATGAATGACTTGGACATCTTCAGTGAAAGGTCAGATCCGTTAGTTTAAATTATTTCAGTAATGGCTTGCACTGCTTGACTGACTTTGCACTGAAATGGTCTGGGGATGCTCACAACGGACAGTAACCTCCAGCACTGGAACACTATCAAGACCCTGAGGAACTAACCATTTAAAACAGCTCCAACAAGATCTGTAAGTGGTTGTCTGTCTATGTCTGTGTGTCTTGGGCATTGCCAAATAACATGTGTGATACATACTTCACAAACTGCAGTATTTAGGCAACTCTGTAGTGATGTGTAATTGCGACATGCTCATGTTACCCTTGTCATCTGGCATGTGCTTCTGTGTTTGCCAAATAATTATCAGAAAAGATAAACCTTCCTATCCCGCTGTCATTATATAATATTTTATTTTATATTTTGCATTTTTCAGAATCCTGGCTATGCAGGACGACAGGAACTTCCAGAAAATCTGAAGATTCAGTTTCGCACAGTTGCTATGATGGTGCCTGACCGTAGCATTATTATGCGAGTCAAGCTGGCAAGTGCTGGTTTCCGAGACAACCAAGTCCTTAGTCGAAAATTCTATACACTCTATAAACTCTGTGAAGAGCAGTTATCTAAACAGGTAAAATAAATATTTGTCCAACTGTAAGCTGTCACTGGAAGGGAATGTAGAGAATATACTTTCCTAGAATATATAATTATTTTGACACTCATGAACCTATTAATTTTTTAGGGTTTTCAGTTTCAAGTTCTAGAAACAGAGTCTGAAATCATCAAGTTGTTTTTATTTTTCAAACTAATTTGTGTAGTAAAGGAAGTTTGATTTGTGATTTTTAAACAGAGTGCAGTTATTGGAGAAGTTATGAGGAGTGGTGTATAGTGCTCTGCTGAACTTTGTAGAGGACACATTTTTCAGTCTCCTTACTTATGAAGACTAGACCGATTGGAGAGACAGTGTAAGAATTGTAAATAAGTGAAGAGTGCCTAGAAGGCTCTGTTTTGTTGAGTGCTACCAAAAAAGTGCTATTCTGTTTGATATGGGCTATTTAAATAGAAACAAAAAATAAAGCTGCTTTTAAGAACAGAATTAGTTGTTGCCTTTTGAATGCCCTGTGGTGGCTGTCCACTAGAGGGTCTCAAAGAGAGATCATATGAATGGTAGGTAAGTTGCAGCTCAAATGAGGAGCCTGCTTTGGTTGGATCCTAATGAACCTGGGCATATTGACTACATTCTCCATTATGTTATTTCAGTTCTATACCACATATTTATTAGTGACTCTGTTGACTTCCATGTAGAAATGTTGGACTACGCCAGAATAAGATAATGGTGCATCATATTGCCATTATTATTTCAGAGTTAAAACAAAAAAGTACAGATTTGGATTTTCTCTTCCTTTCTCCATACCTCTGTAATTTCATTCTCAATATATATGACCAAACTGGATTCCCGTTTTCGTTTCTCCCAGGTTTCTTTTTCTGGGAGAGTTTTACTCACCAGGTTTATGTTGTAGACTGGCTTCTGAAGGGTCATATTTGCTACTGGCTTCCCTGTAATATTGCCCAGAGTGTCTCCATTAGCCTTCAAATTAGTTTTTAGGCAATCTGATTCACCCTGTATTGATCTAGCATCACTAGTGTTAGTCCATTTGTTGCTGTCCAACCTATTCTCTCAGTCCTGTCTTCAGCCTGTATTTTATACTTACCAGGCTTATAGGCTGCATTTGTCAGGGGATCATTTTCCAAGAGCTCTCTCTATAAGTGGAATTTGTAGACATTGTTTAGGAAAATTTGTGTATGCACAGTTTCAGCAGTTAGCAACATAGATTGTCTCCAGAGTATGGATCTCTCTTTTTTCCCTCAGGCTTGGCCTCAGTAGGGTTAAATTTTCTCATTGCCTGTTTGTGTGGTCATTTTTGTCCTGGACATGATTATTTCCTTCACTGTGGAAGAGACATTTAAGCAGGCATCGGAAATTTGGCCATCTACCTCTGCAAAAGTGATTTGCTTGTTTTGTGTTGGAACTGTTTCACTCCTAGAGAGAGTACTTAAAAATAACACACACCCCCAAACAAAACTTAACTGTATACAGAACTTATTTTAACTATCTTAACAGTGTACAATATTTTGTACATGACCATTGCTGCATCTGCACAAAGAGTTTCTATATGTAGTTTGCTCATTTCTGCAGCAGAAGCTGCCCTCGAGTCTCTGAGACAGCAAGATTCTCCACTCAGCATGTTAATCAACATATTGAAGCATTTAAGTAGTGCTTATCAGTTGGCCTAGGTAGGAACTACCTGGAGGACTCTGTGGAACTGTCTGAAATGCTCATCTGGAGAACTCCTGTACCAATTAGTCAAATGCTTTGTTGTGAAGGCATGTAGCTCAATTACCTTTTCTCAGGTCAGTCCTTTGCCTCATCTATGCTGATGCTAGCAAGGGAGTTCCTTGCTATTAATTAATGGAAATTAATGACCAGGTGCACTGGGTGTGCACATGGGCACAGCCCTCACACCCAGCTACATCACAATTATATGTTTGAATTTATATATTTGAATTTTATGCAAACCCATGGTAGTATGCTAGTTTGTCCTACCTGTGCCTGTCAGCAGCCCTTTGGACAGTCCTTCTCTTGTATAAATCCATTATATATAATTATAGAATCAGAGAAGAACTGAGTTTGGAAGGGACCTCTGGAAGTCTACTAGTCCTATACCGGTGCTCAAAGTGGGGTCATATAGAGCAGGTGGCTCAGCACCTTGTCTAGGTGAGCTTTGAGTATCTCCAAGGATGGAGACTGCACAGCCTCTCTGGTCAAGCTGTTGAAGTGTCTGACCACCCTGTCTAGTCACCATTTTGTCTGTGAGGATGTTATTGGAGACAGTGTTGAAATCTCCTGGAAAGCCTCTGCCCTCCTGTGTTGCCCTTCCAGCAGATATTGGGGTGTGTCAAGCCCCCAGCGAGGACCAGGGCTTGCAAAGATGAGGCTAATTCCGGTTGTCAGAAGAAAGTCTCATCAACTTCTTCCTCATCAGGAAGTTTGCAGCAGACATCTGCCACAGTGTTGATTGGCCCTCTTAATCCTAACCCAAATGCTCTCAACTGGCTCATCAGCCATCCTAAGGCATTCCCACTCTTTCACTTTAAAGGGCAACTCCCCATCCAGCCCTCCTGGCTTGTCCTTCCTAATGAACCTGTATCCATCCATTGCAGCACTCCAGTCTTGTAAGCTATCCCACCACATTTCTGTCTTCCCAGTTAGACTGTAGGCCCTGTAACTGCACACAGAGGTCTAATTTCTCCTGTTTTGTTCCCATGCTGCATGCATTAGTGAACAGGCACTTCAAATTGGCACCTACTTATGCTAGTTACCCAAAAAAAAAGTGAGAGCTTCTGCCATGATGCTGTCCTCTCAGCCCTTCCTTATCTACATGCATACACTTGAGATGGGCCACTTTCACCCTGCTTTTTTGTTCTTGAGATTTCTCTTCTCCACCTCAGACTGCATCTTTTGATTTTCAGTTGGGTCCACTGCTTCCTCACTTGAATTTGAGTTATCTCCCTCCCCCATTGTTCATAGTTAGTTGTAGTAGTAATGGGATCTTTTGAAAGACTTGCTAAAGTTCCTTGTGAAGTTTGTTGTAGGTTGGGGAAAACATCTGATGTGATATGTGATTGTATGTAGGGAGAGATCTAATGAGTTCATCTGATTAGATATGGGAGTCCCATGAACTGTAGATATTTCTAAGAGTACAGTGGGACACAAATTGCTTCTGTCTAGCCAGAAAACTAGAAATATAATGTACAGACAGGCTTTCTTAGAGGCATATTAATCTGTCTTTCCCAGTGGAATTTATTTATTTACATATTTAATGGTAAATTTTAAATTTGAAGTAAGTACTGCTGGGTATCCGGGCAGTTGACTGCAAAGAATAGGGTCACATAAAGAATCAATGCAATAGGAAATGGCAGAACATTGCCTGTTTTCAGCAAATGCAATATATGTCAACAGAACAAAATAACAACAAACAAGTATTCACCAGCTGAATTCACCTCCCACAAAATCTAAAAGGAATTTGCCAGAAGAAATACCTGAAGTCCTCCAGACAGTTTACACACACAAATGCAGACTCTGTAGAAAGAGGAACTCTGACTCACAAATAGCCAAAGACACCCTGGGTGACTATCATCTCCTTCAGTAAAGAAAAACATACAAATAAAAGAACAGTCCTTAGCAAATGTAGGAAGCCCAAGGTGTCCACAAGCCTGTGAAAGAGTTATTCTGACAGAGCCCTCAAAGCTGAATTATTTGCCTTTGTTATACGACTTCTAGCCAAAGTTCCCTACTGCCTCCTTCCATAGAGCCTCACCCAGATTAGGGAAAACCATAGAAACTGAAAAGAAAAACGTAACAACAAAGCTTGAAAGCAAAAAAGGCCATAATTCTTATTTGAGGATCATCTGTTTAAGGTGCTTTCGTATGGAGAAAACCACTGATAGCCCCTTTTTTTTTCCCCACAACAGCAAACTATGCTTCTAGTGTTGAGATTTTTATTTGCAGATTTTTAATTCTTCCTTACAAGAGCATCAGCTATATCACTGCAGTCCATTTTGCCCAAGTGCAATCTTTTGCCTGCTGTTAAAAGATGTAGTAAAGAAATAGCTCATAATCCACATTTGGCAGTAACTTCTAGCCTTTCTGTGCCATTCCTGAAAGGCAAAGCAGCTGTAAAACTGGCAGACTGATTAAGGAAAATAAATGATGGTCACTTTGAACCACCTGTCATGTAGGTCAGTTGGAATGCACCAGAAAATCTGTCTTAATTTTAGTAATTTTAGTAATTTCAGTTTATTATAAATTTTCTAACAGGTATGACAGTATTTCTTCAAACTTAACAAAGTCATCACTTCTACAGAATCATACACTCACTTAAGTTGGAAGGGACCTCCAGGGGTCATCTTGTCCAACTTCTAGCTCACCACAGGTCAATTTAGAGCAGGTTGATAAGATATTTGTTGAGTTTTGAATATCTCCAAGGGTGGATATATTCAGTCTCTCTGGGCACCTTTTCTGTGTTTGGCCACTCTCATTGTGAAGAATTTTTTCCTTATGCAAACCGTTGCAATTTCCCCTATTGCAAATTTTGACCATTGTCTCTTTTCCTCTCACTTGGTCATCCTTTGCTAGCTCATTCCAGTATGTCAATGATGGTCATCTAGCAAGGAGAAAAAGAAATGTATCAGCCCTTGTCATGATTCTGGATATTTCACTAGGACATATCATTTACTAAATGATATCAGACTTCGTCATCAACATATAGTCTGCCTTCCAAACTTCACAGGAAGTTGTTAATCTTTTTGTCTTAATGTTTCATCTGCAAATGAGATTTCCTGGCATTACCTGGCTGAATATTCATGCATTTCAGATGTCAACTGGTAACAACTTGGCACCTGATTGAATAATAGAAAATGAGGCTGGATGGAGCCTTGAGGGGTCATCCATTTACCTTTCTGGAGGAAAAATAATTTTTAGCTAAATAATTTGCTATAAACATTTGTGACTCTCCTTAACATTTTCCTTTGACAGAGAGCCTGCAGTTTCCCAGGCAATCTGTTCCAAAGTTTCATTTTCGTTATGGTCACAAAGTTTTCTCTAAAAGTTAACTTGAATCTCCCTTGCTGTAGTTAAATCCATTACTTCTTTTCCTTTCTATTCCTTCTGTCTTCCTCTTTCAGGTATTTTTTGCATGTTGAAGACTTTTATCATAACTCATCCTACATTTTTGCTCTTCCTACTTCTACGGTAGATTTTGGTTTACTTCTTCCTGATGTAGCATGTTTTTTAGTCAGCTGATTAATTTCTTTTCTAAATTCTCTTCAGTAGGATTCATCTTCAAGTGTGGAATCCAACTTTTGGGCACAGTACAGAAGTGCCAACTACAATGGGAATGTCTTTTCAACTGTCCTAAGAAGGGCACTTTTATTTTTATTGCCCACTATAATTGCAGATATGTCATTGGGGAGTTTGTGACTTCAGTCCGATGTCAGATATTTTTCTGCAAAGCTTTCTGCACCTGACTTGTTTCTCAACTGAATAAAGAAGAGTTGTAACTCTTCTTTATTTGTGCAGTTGATTATTTCTATCTGTGTAGTATTTTGCACTTGTCTTTATTTAATTGCATCATACATAGATCGTTTATTGAATTTCTCTTGGTAATTTTGAACTCTAGTTGTGGTCTAGTTCGCCAGCTTAGCATGATCTGCAAACCTAATCAATAAGTTATTTCTTGCTGAAAATTCTGGGTTGTACTCAATGTATTGTTCCAATTTCTCAGCCTGGGAAATGGGGGGAGGAGCTGGGGGGAAGGTGGTGTTTTAATTTTGTCTTTGTTTCTCACCATCCAAATATATTCTAGTAGGCCATAAATTTAATTATTTTTCCTCAACTCAAGTCTGTTTTGCCTGTGAAGGTAATTGGTAAGTGATCTCCCCTTCTTTATATCGACCCATGAGCTTTTTTTTCATCTTCTTTTCTCCCTCTGTCCTGTTGATGAGAGGGAATGAGAGGGCGGCTGGGTGGGCATCTGGAAGCTTGCCAAGGTCAACGCACAACAGATAGTGTAAAAAAGAGTCTATGTACTTGGTCTCAAAAACATTTCCAATCAATCAGAGGGAGCAGATATTCTCCAAATGCAAGAGTATCTTTATTATCTCTTTCCATGTCTGTCTTTACTACTTAGTTTTCCAAGCAGCCGGCAGTAGTGGAGACTTTATAATTTAAAACCTTTACCCTGATAGCTTTCCGTGTAGGATTTGCATCAACGGTCAAAGTGGAAACACATTACAGAACATTTGCATATATTTTCAAATCTATGTTAACTAAGACAGAATTGTATGTTCAGGTACAAGTGCTAAAATTAATTGAATGTATCTGTGTGGCTCTGCAAATATGCAGCTGTGCCCATAGTGAAAGGGAAGATATTCCAGCCCTTACCTGCCTAAGTCTAAAGCTGGTTAGATTCACCTCTAGGATGTACATGGCTATTGGAAGTAAATCCTTCTATTCTGAACCAAGTTGGTATGAAACCATCCACAGAGCAGACAGTCATTAAGTACAGTATAGGATAGGCTCACATATAACAAATTGTATCTGAATAATTTCAGTATGTTTCTTTGTATCAGCAAGATATTGGCCCTTTTAGTCATGAATCCCAGTACCGTATATCAAGATAGCAAGATAGCAACAGTCCTTGCACAAGCAGAAAACAGAGGGTAGTCTGAAGATGTGTGGTTTGCTGTTTGTGCATCTGGCAAATTATGAATTTAGGAAAATAATAGAAGATGCAGCTCTGTTACAGATGATTTGTAAAAGTGGTAGTCTACCACCAAAAGGGACACTTAGCAGGTATGGACATGTAACACTGGAAAATATCTTCAGGATATGATAGCAACAGAACTGGAAATACAGTTGAAAATATGAAAAGCTGTAAAATTAGTCATCTTTAAAAGTTCAATAGCATATTTATTTCTTTAATGAATTTAGTTTTCAGTCCTCTCTTGATTTTAAAGTGTTTAAAATTGTGGTACCAATTCTGTTTGTGCATTATTTCAAGGTTCACTATGACTTCGGGCTTAGAAATATCCTGTCTGTTTTAAGAACACTTGGAGCAGTGAAAAGATCTAATCCCAAAGAGCCAGAGAAAACCATAGTGATGAGAGTTCTGCGGGACATGAACCTCTCCAAACTGGTACTGTAACACTGGTGACTTTCCCCAAAAGAGTACTTTGTTGGCATTTTTAAGTGTATTTTTTATGCACTTTGAAAAGATCTTTTTCTTCAGCAGTTGGATACATTATTTTGCAATTTTTTATATGGTCTGTCAGTAAGTGGAGAATCAGAATACAGTTACAGTGTGAGCACTATTTGTCTTTTAAAGAGAGGAAAACACATCAAAAGCCTTAGCTGAAAAAATCATTGGAAATACCATCAGAACCTAGAGGACCTAACCTGGTCCTCTAATTGGCTCTTGTTTTTTCTTTTTTCTGCCCTATCTAAGCAGAGAAGGGAAGAATACATTGTATTAACTTTTAATAATGTCATTAAAGATCCTTCTTAATCCAGAATTTCAATCTATAAATTTCTTGGGAGTCTGTTGCCTATTCAGAACATCATAAGAATTGCAATGAGTGAGGTAATTGGAAGCAGCTAACGCCTACTTGTATAGTCTAATGTCTTTCGATATTACCATTTAAAGTATTCATCTTTCTTTTTATTGCTGTAATTGAAAGGTTATAGCATGTCTAGACTCTGTGTATTTACTTGAGAGCCAGTTTTGTGATGGAACCAATTACTCTGTTTCTGATGTTAATCTATTCAGCGCATTGATACATGCGTTCAAACCTATAGGCATGCTTCAGTGATTTACAAAAGGAAAAAAATCATAAAAAATCCAAGGCAAAATACGATTTGAATAAATCTTACTGGTTTATGTAACAAATGAAGAAACGTGTGTGTATATACTGAAGAAAACAGTATTAAGATATTAACAGTTTTATAAGTTTTAAGTATTTAATTTAGAAATTACTACTTGTGATTGCATTGTATGAAATTCACTTAATAAAACTGATTCATAATGATAATATTTGCATTGGAAAAGATAAGGTTTTCTACTGCCATCTTTTAAATGGCATATTCTTGAAGATTGTTTACAGCTGTAATAATAATTTCAATGAATAAATAATGTATTTCCCCCTACTTTATCCTTGACAGGTGGATGAAGATGAACCTTTATTTATGAGTCTCATTAATGACCTATTCCCTGGAATTACTCTGGATAAAGCTGGGTATCCTGAGCTACAGTCAGCCATTCAGAAACAGGCAGAGAAAGCAGGGCTTATTCATCACCCACCATGGATACTTAAACTCATTCAGCTGTATGAAACTCAACGAGTCCGACATGGTTAGCATGCTAGATGAGGTTTTGAGACTGCATAAAAGCAATAGTTTTTTATATTATCTGCTACAGAATGCAGACTACTTTCACAAAAAAAATTATTTTAAAATTGAACAGATGTCATTTTTAAAGCTATGTGGATATTTTGCTAGGAAACTGTCATGACTTTTTTTTTGGTGTGCAATGCACACATAGTGAGATTTTAGCTTTTTTGTATTACATTTTTATGGGAAATATCAGTATAGCCTTCAGTGACTGAAATTTCTATGGAACAAGTTAAAATGTAGAGTATACATTAAAATTCAGAAACAGCCGATTTTGTTCAGTGTTCTGAAAATAATTGTTGCCCTCAGACACAGTTCAGTCATGAAGCTTACGTATAATGTTACTTTGAGATTATGATGCTGAGAAGATTGCAAAAAATAATCTCTCAAACCTTTACTTTGGTAGATTCTACCAAGCATGCAAGTATAATTCCAAGTGTTGTTCTTTGTGTTCAATTCTGGCCATTTCAACTGAGGAGAAATAAGCCTACCTCCTGCTGGACTACGGGGGTTGGACAAGATGGCCTCCAGAGGTCTCTTCCAACCTCAACTATTCTGTGATTCTGTGAAAATACATTTTTACAATGCACAAAAGGCTAATAAGTAAAGTTTATCCTGTCCTAGGAAGCATACCAAAGACAGTAGTAAAACCAGGTTTACAATCTATAGCTGAGTGGAAAAAAAATACCCTTACTTTGAAATGTCCCCCACCCCCCAACCTCTAACAAGTAAGGATTTTTTCATATATGAAGGAGAAAATATAAAGGAAATGTAACTAAAGTAGCAAAGATTTATGAAGATGTCATCCTTTTTATTCTGTCTTTTCATGTCATAATAAGAGAATAGTAAGCTTAAACTAAAGGAACAAATAAAAGGAAATACTCATTTGCATAGCACAGTCTGAGAGCTTAATGCCTTAGTTCAGATTATTGGCTAGACCAAAGAACAGGTTAATGCTGTGCTGAGTTAATAGTTTACATCCAGATCACTGGGTTCAATGTTCCGTATCAAATCATAACGCCTATATCTATATAGGAACCGTGAAAGCTTTAATGATTTCAGTCATAATTAAATGCACCTCTTGTTAGAAGAAGCTGTTTGGTCTGTGAGACACCACAGACCACTGTTCCCCAAAAACCTCAGGGATCCACTGTGGCATTCTGCTTCGATGCCTCTTCTCTCCGCATGTCCCTGCTATTCCCAGGGGTCATGCAGCTCCAACTGGCCTAACGCTTGGACACCCAGGGCCTTTCTATGATGCAAGTTGTTGCATGGAGGGAAAAAAATCTCTTTTTTCCTGACTTCCATTTGTCCTACTCATGGACCCTTGGATTTATGGAGAGGTCACCATGGGATTTCAAGTAATGAGGAAAAAGCCGTAAAATGCATGACTTCTCTTGGTTGAAATAGAGGCAATATATGCAAATGGAGTGCTCATGCACACAGACACGCGCGCGCGTGCACATATGCATGGAGATTCAGTGTATGGATCCTGAAATCTCTTTTGCATAACAGTTTTGATTCAAATGCTGTTGAAACCAGCAGAAAGGCCATTCCATTAACATTGAGGGGCTTGGATTAGATGTCCCCATATGTAACGTATGGCATGAGTAAGTGATTGGCTGGGTACCCAAATTGTTTTTGGGAACATTCGGCTTCCTTTAGTTTTAGAGGCAGTCTGCATTGTACTGGATTAGGTTTGTAACTTGGGTTTGTGATTGTTTGTTCCATACCTTTGTTGAAGAGGTTTTCAAAACCAGCTAAGGATTATGTTGTCCAGTTTCCTCTAGGGTTAATAGGAGTTATCTAGCTCCCTTAGATGACTTTGGAAGTCTCAGTTTGAATGTCTCATCTGCTTTTGGACAGACTCTGGGCCTCTTGAATAGTTGATTTAGAAAATATAACTAAAAAGGATCAGCTGTAGGCTCAATTTATTGTTGAAGACATGGCTTCTTTTCCTTAGGCAATATGTGTATACACTGATGAAATTAAAAGTGTGGTTGCTGTTAACTGTTTTTTATGAAAGAAAAATGTATTAAAATGTCAGCATGGATGGATGCAGGTACATATTTTGCTTCAGAAAGATACACTAAATTTTGTATATCATAGGGAACTACTCATTCTCTTTAAATACGTTTAGAAATTACTGGTTTTGTTTACTACCAGTCATGTCAATGTCATTGCATGCGAACATCAAAAGGCAGTTGTGTTTTCCAATTAGAAGAAGGAACAGAATTGCCTGAGGGAGGATACAGACCCACATAGGCTTGCCTTTCATAATAGAGCACACATTTATAGAGGCCTTTTTAATAATATTTTAAAATTCCATTTCAGTCAACATTGAGTAAGTGGAGTGAGACACTTCTTTTTTGTATTGGCTTTTGATAAAAATAAAACAAGGATCATTGATGCAAAGAACCATTAAATGGTAGCATGACATTTTGCTATTTCATTTTAAACCGTGTTTGTATTGTTTTAAGGTATGATGACTCTAGGTCCAACTGGTGCAGGAAAGACAAAATGCATTAATATTTTGATGAAAGCAATGACAGATTGTGGTGCTCCTCATAAAGAGATGAGAATGAACCCAAAGGCAATCACAGCTTCCCAGATGTTTGGTACCCTTGATGTTGCTACAAATGACTGGACAGATGGGATTTTCTCTACATTATGGAGAAAAACTTTAAAAGCAAAGAAGGTAATGGATATTGTATCATGATAGTTAATAAGGATATTTAATACTCTTTCTATAAGGTCTCATTACCTGTCATTTATGTGAAAGATCTTATATTATAAAATCAAATGGGAAAATACAGTGTTAGTTTTGCTTTGTGTCTGAATAGCTCAATGTACGCCAGAGTCATAATTACGTGTATATGCCAGAGAGCACTAGGCTTCCCAAACACGTGAGGTTCCAGAATTAAATTGGAAAAGATTTTAAGGGTTTTGCATCCTTCTGTAAGCAGGTGGTCCCACCATTCAAGTGCAAAAGCAAGAACTGCTCATGTTTTGATGTGAGGACAGGAAAGTTAATTTTCTCCTGTCTGGTTTTATGTCATTGCCACTCTATTTCACTAATTATATCAGAATGTAAGAGGCTCTGGTAAGAAATCAGTATAGGCATTTCCCAATTCTCTTATCAAACCTGCAGATGATGTTTCATGGAATCACAATTACACTCAAATGTTCAGAAGTTTCATTCAGTTCTCACTTGGAAAATGGGAAGGCTTACATGAAATACTTAGGTAACATCCCACAAGAACTGACTGTGTGCCCGTGTCTCTGCCTGTATTTAATGGGAAATGTTTTCATCCACCCTGATGGGTACTGGGCTGGCTGCTGTACTTTTGTAGAAGAAAGTGACAGCTTTATGCTTAGAACAGCCCAAATGAATTTTTGTCAATATTCCTTAATATCCTTTTTGGTGTGACACAGGATAACAAAAGAAGGATTAAAATCACTGAGCAAATTATAAAAACTGCAGTTCATGCTGAGATAATCAGCACCAAATTACGACTCATTATTTATATCCAAAAGTACATTCTCTGAGATTAAGTGAATGTGTATTTTTGGTCAATGTACATGAAGTTGCTTGTGTGTGTGTCTCCTTTTTTTAGGGTGAGCATATCTGGATAGTTTTGGATGGACCTGTTGATGCAATATGGATTGAAAATCTGAACTCTGTTCTGGACGATAATAAGACCCTTACTTTGGCCAATGGAGATCGTATTCCGATGTCCCCCAATTGCAAAATTATTTTTGAACCTCACAACATTGACAATGCTTCCCCTGCAACAGTTTCTCGTAATGGGATGGTCTTCATGAGCTCTTCAGTGTTAGACTGGAAGCCTATTTTAAGAGCTTGGCTGCAAACGCTACCTGTTACATACTCTGAAGTCCTATGGAATTGCTTTAACGCTGTATTTCAGGTACTTAATTCAGCAACTTGAGAAAAAAAAATTGCATTTCTTATTCTTTATTTAATGAAGCATTGTTTCTTCCTCAGTGCTTTTTCAATTATTTACTTCTCTTTGTTTATGTAATAAAATAAGAATGAAGGATTTAAAAAAAAAAGAGAGGGAACTATCTCTAACATTAACGAATGAGTGAAACTATAACAGATTAATAATTTGGATGCTTCGTTTTGTCTGCATAGGTTAGTTGGCAATGAATTGTTAAATCTGTGATTATTTTGTAATGTATGTTGGCAAACCAGAGATACTCTCTTTAGCTGTAATTGTTACCGAAATTTTAATTCTTGTTAGGATACATAAAGGGAGTGGATAAACTTCCTTGTTTGTTTTAAATGTAAAGAAGTAAATTCAGAAAGAAATTAAGCTAGATTCACTCTGGTGGAATCTTTCTCAATTTTGGCGCAACAGGAATGCATTTGGCCCATTAGTTATTTTTAAAAGACATTCTATAGTTCAAATTAATTAAGGGCAGTTCTGTACTCTGTGGTGTTCTGAAGCTCAGCGCAGGTGACTATAGTGGTGTCTCCTGATTTTATAATCCATGATTCTGTTCCGAAGGAGATTTTTGAGATGGCATGTCTTTGATACATTCTCTGACTAAATCGTGTGCAATCAGTAGATCCAAAGGGAGAATTCTGAACGTTTTTCCCCCTCCATTTGGCCTTAGCATACTGAATCATTAAAAAGGTTTCATTAATATTATGGATGGTTGTACTCAATAGTGGATCTAAAAGCATAATCTCAGTAGTATACTGTTTTCAATTACACTGAAATTCTTATTTTTTCTTTGGAATTTTTTAAAGAAATAGTTATTGCTTTGCAATCTGTCAGTGTTGTTATCTTCTGATTTCCTTAAGATCTGTGGAACAAATGCGAGTTCTTTATATAGCTTGCTTTCCCATTGGCTCTCTCCTGCCAGTTTTCTTGTGTAATTGGTGTAGGATTTCACTGGGGTTTCTCCTGTAATATTTTTCATCGTTGATGGATTTTACAAATGCAGTTTTTAATGAACTTTGAGCAACATTTCAGAAAGTTTATTGATAAATCATGATAAAGGCAATGATTAATATAGTTTTGGAATGCCTTGAATGTTAACAAATGTCTTTTTACAGATATGTTTTCTTTCAGTGCCCCTTTACTTTAAAACCAGTGTTTAACAAGCTATTCATTTTGTTCTACCTCCAAAACATAATGATATGACATAGTATTTACTGCAGCAGCAGGAGAAACAATTCTGATAATGAATTTTAAAATATGCTTCCAAAGTAATCTATATGTGGGTCAATTTACTGCTTCTTTGCCACAATTCTATTTCTATTTTATGCTACAACTTGCTCTGAAAACATAATAACAACATTTAAAGTACCCAAGCCTGAAGCAATGGCAATAAAGTCCAGAAAAATATGTATTTTATTAGATTGAGAGATGAAAATGCAGTGATATATAAAGTTAGTTCTGTGCTGACGGGTGCATTTGGAACTATCGAAATCTAAATGAAAGCTGTCATGCTGTCAGTTTTCTTTCACTTTTAATGAGCTATCTTTGCTTCTCAAGTAATAGAAGTGATAACAGTGATTTTACAGATGAGGGTAACACTACTTTTGTATTCATGTGGCTCTTTTTACAGTTATTATTTTCCCCCACATAAAAAAATGGATAAATAAATTCTAAAAGAAAATTTGTGAAATAAAATGCATCAACAGTGGTAGTCAAATCCCAAATAACAGACCTTGGTGAATTTAACGCTAGTATTAAGAAAAGCATGGATATAAGCAGCTTACTAATATCTGATTTTTAGAAGAAAATGAAGATTAGGCTATAGATGGAAATATAGTAACTACGGAGATTCAGTCTTTAAGTATACCAAGACACCTTTTGAAATCAATCTAAATTCAACCAAAATAGATGTAAGAAAACTGCTACAGTAATTCCAATTTGCTTACAAGAAACACTCATTATTTATGCTAATAAAAATTGTATTTGTCACTGAAAGTCTGCATATTGGATAAAATCATTATTAATGAACGTATAGCAAGTAGCAATAATGTAGGAGGAAGCACCAGAGAATAACAGTTGTGAATCAGTGGAAAGAATGTATTTATTCTTTTCATGTATATTATAAATTTCACTGTAAGTCATTAGTTTTTATATAAAAGACAGGTGGTAGTCCAAAAGACAAGGATAAATTAAAAAACAAACAAACAAAAAACCCCCAAAAGAACCCCCCAAATACAACCTTATTTTAAATTAAGATTATCTTTGAGTCCTTTCTATTTCCACAGGATTTTTTTAAAACAGTGATTGAGGGGGTTGAACTTTTACCCTACCTTTCCCAGTTCTTTCTTCTCAGCAACATTTCCCGCTTAGGAGTAATTTCAAGTAAACTCCCATCCCCATCTAAAGTCTCTGCTCTCTTAAATTTAGAAGCTATACTGCCAATTTCTTGCCTGTGAATGATGCTGCTACCTGTAAGCAACAGAATTGCTTAGCTGATGGAAGTAATTATCTGAGACAGTTTCAAAGAACTGAAATAATTAAAATAATTACCTGAGTGGCATTATTTAGTTTGTCTGCAAAGTGTGAAGCTCAAACTAGTGATGGATGTTATGTGAGTAACATAAGTTTCAGCATGTCTATGTATTGTTTAAATGAAAAAAATCTAGTAATTTTTAAATCACACTCACTTTCCTTTTTTTTTTTTTTAATAAAATCTGGTGTCCTGGATCCCTTACTGACCTATTCTGGAGACTTCAGAGAAGTCCTAAAAACAACAGAGTAGTCAGATGTGACTTATTCCTCCCTCCACATTAAATCTTACCCTAATCTTATTTGGATAAAAGCTGCTATTGCCTCTGGAGCATAGAGTTGAATATGTAATCCAAAGAGTTTCTTAGCTTTAATATTTAAATGCTGATGTTCAAATTAATATTACAAATACTAATAACTTTGCATTATTTAAGTGTTCTTGTGCTTGTCTAAACCCTTTGAGTATGTTGCCAACTTCTTGTCCTAAAGAGCGTTCTACAGTCCAGTGAGTTCCACAGTGACTGTACACTGTGCGAAAGGGTCTTTTCTCATATGAGTTTTTACCATCTGACTTCATTTTGCAGTCTCCTTTTAAGGGATAGCAAGTTCCTGAACCAAATTCTTCGCAATTTGTGTGTATTTGTCATGGCCCAACTAATTTTTCCAGACCCCCTGTGCAAACAAAATTCTGTAATAAGTAGTTAATTCATGCTAATTGCTATCTTGATGTTGCATCCTTCTTTTTGCCATGTATTGTTTTAAAAATAGTAGTAATAAAGTATTAGCATATATGGACCTGATTTATTTTTCCATAAACTAAAAGTTCAAGAATTACACAAACCTCACTCACATAAGTACCATAAAACTCGTTCTGTTGAAAATTGGGCTCTTGAAAATACAGACTACTTTGACCCATGAAATATCTTTATTCTGAGTGTCTCAAATCAATTATTAAACAATTTGCAGTGCCCTGTGAGACATCTAGTCTATTTTACAGATGAAGAAACTGAATCTTAGAGAGATTTAGGCCCAGATTTTGAAGGTCTTTAGATTCGAATCTCCCACACTGCTTTCAGTGTCTTACTTCTACCCATTCCTTGTGGAATCCACAAACCCCCAATTAGTCACTTGAGCACCCTATGTACTGCTGGGGGCAAAACACGCGTTTTAGAAGGTAAGCCACAAAAAGCAACACACGGAGGTGGAAGCACTTTTGCTAGTCAACAAGAAATAACATAAAAAGGGATGTTTTCTAAGCCTCCCTCCTCCTATGTATGCCCACATTCAGACTGTCTTCTTTCTCAGACCACTTAGCCATGAGCCCTATTCTAGATGAAGATGCTTAAGTGAGTTTTTTCTCATAATATATATCTTTGTTGTGTGTGTTACCCACTATTCTAGTGAGATGGAACTCAGGAGGATGGGTAAAAATCTTGATTCAGTCTCTGTGCCAATAAATACTCAGCATAGGGTACTTAGAGCACTTTAGTGGCAAAAAAAGTAAACTGAAAATTGGAACAAAGCTGGTTAGTATGTGGGTAAGCAGCTCACTGATTTTTCAAAAATATCTAGGTGATTGTTTACATCTTTGGGTGATTTAATGTCTTCATTGTCTTAACTTTCTCACTGACAGGACATGGAAGCCATAAATGGAAATTCTCCAAAATTACTATCTCCCATCGTGTCCCTGTTGTACTTTTACTTCCCAGAATGAGTAGGCAGTGTTGATTTCCAAAGATTATGAAGGCAAATGGAACCCACAGGGAGGGAATTATATTAAAAATTATTAAATGAAGATGAAAGTAGGTTATAATTTACATCAGTCTGTACTATGGATGGCAATTGATATTTTAAAATAATTCTGCACTGCAAATCTCAGAGAGGACTTTACATCAATTTGAAACTGTGCTAAAGATGTTGCAGAGCACTTGGCAAAGGCAGGCATGGTAGCCATCGCTATGGAGTCACCTGAGGAAAGTCCAGGTTCCATTAAAATCAACTGCAATATTCCCTTTGGATCCTGCCAGGGTTCTACAGAAAACTGAGAGTATTAGTTTCAAGAGGGACAGGTACATTATGGTGCAGTCAGAACAGGTCAGATGGGTAGAAATTTATAGTGGTGAGGCTGTGAATTATACAGGTATCATTACAACAATTGTAGTGCTTTTATCTTCCCACTACAAAAATGGCAATGGTAGATTAAAATCTCCAGTGGATAGCACAAATGGCAGATCCCTGATGTAACTGCAAAGCAGTCTTCAAATTGCTCTTCAGAAAATTGCTGTATGGAGCTCATATGAATAATTCTGCTGACTGTGGTACATCAAAGTTATTTATCTAATATGTTATTGTTAGCAAATTTTCATGGTCTAAGTCTGAATATTTATAATCCCAGAAATGGGGAAAAATGTTGTTTGGAATAAAGTTTAGAATATATTTGAAATTAAGAAATTGGTCTCATCTTAGAATAAATCATACCATTGAAACTGGTAAATAGAGTCTTTAAATGATGTTTCTCCTTTCCAGGATGTGATAGATTTTGTTTTCTCTGCTGTGACACCAAAAATGCCAATTTTAGAATGTATGTACATCAAACAAGCTATTGACCTCCTACAGGTAGATATGACATTCAGTTTTTCTCTCTCTCATTCTGTTATTTGTGCTGGGACATTGGTCTAGGAGGGTAGTCGTTACATATTGCATCTACTTTGCAGGGTTTATTGTCCGACCGATATGAGAAGCAGCTCAGCGAGGAACATATTGCGCGCTTGTTTGTTTTTGCTGTAATGTGGTCAGCCGGAGCTCTTTTGGAACCGGATGACAGGCTGAAAATGGAGCTGTTCCTACGGAAGCACTCCGCAGTGAAAGAACTTCCAGCTGTGAACGGAGAAGAAACCATGTTTGAATTTGGTATCAATGCCAGTGGCCAGTGGGAGCACTGGTCAAAGAAGGTTCGTATGCTGTGACAACCTAAGCTTTCTTAATGAGTATACAAGAAAGATGTATTTGGTAAGAGGCATATTATTTTATTATTTAAAACCCTGCATAATTTGGTTAGGAAGATTAACCCTACCAAATGCTCAAGAGTTTCTTTTTTGAAAAAGATTTTTTTGTTTTCTCCATAAATATTTTTGGCAGAGAATAGGAACATGCATTTGAAATAGCTTTGGAAGTGAAACAGAAGTGATCTTAGCTTTGTCTACTGTGTATTGCCCTACTATTTAAGAACTCCCAGCAAGGAAAAGCTTTCTTCATGTAGCGGAGAATACATGGAGAGTATAGTGAAAATATCCCGTTAGTCTAACACCCTTCTAGAAAAGCTTGGGAAGGTACTGATTGATTATAAATGGATGCTTGGCTTTCAGGAAGAAAAGTTTTGCTAATGTACATTTTATAAAGTACATTTGGTTTTGTGTTCTGATGCGAACTGATTGTGTGGGCAGATAGAACTTCTCAAACTTTTTGCATGTCTGTTTTATGCAGGTCCCTGAATATACTTACCCTAAAGATTCAGTACCAGAATATACTTCCATTCTAGTTCCAAATGTAGACAGTGTCCGAACAGGCTTTCTAATGCACACTATCATGAGGCAAGGAAAAGCAGTTCTGCTAACTGGGGAACAAGGAACAGCAAAAACAGTTATGATTAAGGTTGGTGGAATGGAAAAACATGCAATATCTTTGTATGATAACATTGCAATAATTGACATTGGCACAAATGTTAAATTGAAGTGTAGGAGTAACATGATTTTTCTTCAGATTACATACTAGCATTCTTACTGAGGCATTTTGCCAGTACTCACATGGCCTACAAGCAAAAAACCGTAAGTATCTATACGTTAGTATAAAGGGTTCTTCTAAACTTTGCTAACCATGGCCACAAGGTCATGTCATAAATGCTCTTTCATGTGCTTTTTTTTCTTTTGAGAAGTCAAACTGGAGTTTTTGCTAAGAAAATATTGATCCTTGGAGGATTTTTTATTTCCCCATGCTTTGTCAGTGGTGCCAAGTGTGAACTGATCTTTTGTATACCCTTGTTGTACAGAGTTTCTTCACAAGCCAAACTGAGGAGAAATAGAGAACTTCCTTCTTTAATTTTTCAGAGGGTAAATTTAGTGTTTATTATCTGCTCTCTTAATTCTTTCACTGAAAATGACATATTGTTCTTTCTGTAGAAGAAAATAACAACAGGATTGCTATTAAATTAACATATACATGCTTTCCATGTTATAAAATGGTGCAAGTTAATCATATGACACATTAAAAAATTAATTACTTACTACAGAAGAGCCAATAATCAAAAGGCTGAACAAACCCAGATGTCATACCAAACCTGGCATCCCTTATTTGAAAAAAGCCAAGTGTAATGGTTTTCAGCATGATGTCTGTGATTTCCAGGGGAATCTGTAGTCTTTGATCAATGAGAGGCAGCTAAATAAAACTGATCTACTGTTTTATTTATGAATTTGCCATGCAGGCATCCGAATCTCCAGTGGATGATTTGCAGAGGTCTTGAAATCGAAAATAACTGAAAAACACTGGCCTAAATTGACCTTTGGCTTTCTTAAAATCTGGAGCCATTTTGTGTCCCTCAGCCATGTGTTTTCTGAGCCCTGACATAAAGTGAGTTGTACCAATGCCAGCAGCCTTTAATACTACTTTTTCAGCTTAGCTGTTGATGCCAACATGCATGCCGGTGTAATGTCAACTTCTGTTCCTGGCACCAGCTGGAGAACTATTTTAGCAGTGTGAAGAGGCGGGGTCTGGGTGGTGGTCTTGATATTCTGCATACTGGATTTTGGCCAGATACTGGCAACCTCCAGCCTTCAGCTGCCATTCCTGTCCCTAAAAATAGTTGGAGCTGATTCTTGGAGTTGCTTACCCTATGGCTATTCTATACAGCAGAGTATGTTCCTTACACAACGGAGCATAATGCCAGTAGATATTTGATCTCATTTAAGGTTAGGAGTGAAAGTTAACTGCCTTCACAACTATTCCCTTCTGCTTTCACCTTCTGTAGAATTTTGCTTTACTACACCTCGTGGTAAAGAAATTTCCAGATATAAGCATCTGGTTTCACGTAAAAGTAAAGACACTTCAGGTAGTAATCTGAATTAATCTGAAGTAATCTTCAGCATTGAGTAAGGTATCGGTATATATATCAAAATAAAGAACTTATAAGAGTGTTATTTAAGACCTTTACTCTCTGTACTGTTAATTCATGAATTGCAAAAATAACAGAATTTAATGTGAAACTGGTATGGTAGAGTTGAAAATTGCACCCAGCATCTGACAATTTAACTAACAAAAATAATCCCATTAAATAACCTCTTCTTTTTCAAAGATAGTTCTCATTTATGTACTGTGGAATATTACTGTTACCATGTAAAGATTCTGAAATGCCATAACGAGTAAAACACAAGAATGTTTTTTTGAATGGTTGTGTATTCATAGTTGTGGTGGGTTGACCTTGGCCGGCTGCAAGACCCCCACCCAGCCACTGGTTTCCTCCTTCCCCTCCTCAACAGGACATGGGTTGGGAGAAGAACAGGGAGATCACTCACCAATTACCATCAAGGGCACCTGCACCTGTTACATTAGTTTTGTACAAGTGTTGGAGCTCCAGGGAGAGGTCTTAGCAGTGACCTACACTAACCCATCAGCTGTCAAGAGTACTCACCAAATACAGGACTGTTGCATGTACATGTTGCATATGTAGACTGTCGTTTGTGTGACGTCTGAGAAAAACTTATTTCTGAAGGGCACCTTTTCTTAAATTAAGATCATTGTATCGACATTGTATCAACAAAATTAATAGTTTGACACTATTATCAAAATATTTTGAGGGGGCTTAGCTGTATCTTGCTTTCTATTGTCACACAGGGTGTATGTCTCACTGGAGTTGTTCTTCGAGCACTTAGTCAGCAATGATGTAGGTTTATTTTTCTGACGTACCAAAACGGGAACGTTTCTAGTCAACCCTGTTATAAAGATAAGAATTTAAATGATACTCAACTTTGTCATCATTGCAGAAGAATCGAATCTTTAAAAAGAAGTAATGTTGGAAGTCTGGAATTTTTAATACTGTTATGTCCCAGGACTCTTGCTAAACAAAATATTTCCCATGCTTTATATATATGCCCTAGTGTGACTCCAGGGTTACACTTTTTCTTTTCGGTTCTATTATAAAACCTCACTAAATATGAAAAGTGCAACTTTGTTGCTTTAGGGCATCATCAGCAGCTGTGGGAATTGTATGCATTCATAAAACCCAAGGATTCCTTTATTCATTAAGAGGGGACAAATATCAGTAAATGCAATGTAGCTGGGTTTAATTTTACACTACCTTTCCTTTACACTGCTTTTGTTGTAAGATATGGTGCTGTAGTGTAAACATGGAAGAGGATTTCATTTTTCACTTGTTCCTTGCAGACTGCTGTAACAGATCACTAACAGCTTGAATTTAGAAAAACCGTAACAATTGCTAATGCAAATTTTCATCCTAGGTTGTCATGTCTACTTGTTGTAACACTTAGTGAAGTGTGTTAAAAGCTTATAAATTCTAATGCTTAGAAACTTTATGCAAAACATTAACTGAGAGGTTGGAGATGGTGTATTTATCTTAAATAAACTGCTGTTTGACATTTTGAAGTTAATAGCAGGGTGAGATTTTGTAGATGTCTGGTTTTTGCAGGGCTACTGAGCATCTGCATCTCCTTTTGGCTGAATTCATTTGGAGTTACTGCACTTTATTTAAAATTGGTTTATCTTGCAGGATTACACAAGCAAGTATGATCCTGATGTTCACTTGACCAAATGCCTAAACTTTTCTTCTGCAACTCTGCCAAATATGTTCCAGAGGAGCATAGAAAGTTACATAGATAAAAGAATGGGCACCACATATGGTCCTCCGGCAGGGAAGAAAATGACTGTCTTTATTGATGACATCAACATGCCTGTGATTAATGAATGGGGTGATCAGGTAAAAGGAAAATGTTAACATTTGGGAATTGGTGGTCTTACCATTGCTGTTGATGGAAATGTTGATCTGTGGGTTGCAAAAATAGGAAAGTTTAGGGAAAAGGTATCATAATACGGACTAGACCAAGTACATCTACTAAAAGCAATTTTCCTCCATCCAGTTTTTGCCAAGAGTGATAAGCTGTCAGTCCCAAAAGATTAGGGTCAGCATCAAGCCACTTGGTGCAATCATTGTAGTTTTTAAGCCTTTTGTTTTGGTGACATACAGAGCTTGCAGAATTTCCAAACTAGCTGTACTAAGAACTGATCTGGGAAAGGAAGCATGCAAATCCAAGAAGCAATCAGAGACTCTTCTTCCATCCACTCTGGACTTTAAAGTACAATTATTATTAGGTGAAATCTAACATTACAGTTGACATCCAAGACTAGCGAGATGTCTTGAGGTATTGATAAATGAATATTTATAGACCTATACTCTGAAAATCTGACTTAAATTTTAAAAAATTACTGCTGAGAAAAAGTAATTTTCCTGCTCCCAGTATAGCTCTATAATCCTGTTCTCTCCCTGCTTCTATACAAGTGAATGTGTGACTATACTTTGTGCTAAACTAACCATTTTTTGTCACTATCTAAGTGTCTGTGTCAATCTGAATATATAGTCTGGCTTGAAACTTTAAACTGCTGAATTTTCTTAGATGGATATTATGGAAATCCAGTTGAATGTCTGACCTCATGTCAACAACTACTTAGCACATGAAGCTTACATAAAACCAATCCACTGCATCAGAGCTCTTGGTACCGTGTTGCATGGCTTTATAAATTGCTGAAGTGTCCAACAGAATACCTGAAGTTAAGAAAGATAAGAGATGTCTTTCCTTCTGTCTACTAATTTATTTTACTGGAGACTTCCTCTTTCCTTTTTTTAAGTTGAGAACCCTGAAATAGTTAACTGCTCCATTTCTTTTTTTTGGGCGATAACTAGATCACCAATGAGATTGTAAGACAGCTGATGGAACAGAAAGGTTTCTACAATTTGGAGAAGCCAGGAGAATTCACAAATGTGGTTGACATCCAGTTTGTAGCTGCTATGATTCACCCTGGGGGAGGTCGGAATGACATCCCACAGCGCCTGAAACGCCAGTTCACCATCTACAACTGCACACTGCCTTCCAGTTCCTCTATTGACAAAATATTTCAAACAATAGCTGAAGGCTATTTCTGTGAACAACGAGGTTTCCCTGCAGAAATATGTAAACTGGCTTCAGCATTAGTATCTACAACTCGAAAGGTTTGGCAGACAACAAAAGCGAAGGTAAAATTACATCTGTTAAGAAGCCTTTGAAACACCTGTACAAAGCAACAAGACCCAGGTCTTCTGTACTGTCATGTGTGTTCATGCTTCATATTGTGAAGCTGTGACCAGTGTGTATAACTGCGGGCTGATGCCTCTGTTCTGAATTTATTGCTATCAACACCTAGTTAGCTGATTAAAAACATAATGATATGCAGTGCCTTCTATAGCTAATATAGGAATTACATTATATAAGTATAATGTAGTAAGCATAGCTGATAGGAAGATTTAGAGGTCTTCTGGTTGAGAAAATGTCAAGGGTATAAGGAATCATAACATAAAAATTAGATAGGAATCTTCTGTAAAGATGTTTGGGATTGTGAGAAACTTTAAAGATCTGAATTAAAGGAAAGTAGTCAAATTTGGCGGAGAGGGAATCAGTTCAAAACAAATGAAATCTGGTATTTAGTAAATTCTAAATATTTACTACTTCCATTTCAAGCAGATTGCATTTAACTACATTTAACTGCAATTCCTAAGCAAATGTTGCTTTGAAATAGAAAATAAAAGTTATGTGTAGAATGAAATTTGAAAAGTTAAGAGTAAAATTACAGCATAGAAATGTGTGCCAAATTTGATCTTCTAATGCAAAAAGTAGAGGAGAGTGGTGGAAAGATAGGGATAGGCAGGGATTTGATAAATGATATTTTCTAGTCTGAAAAAGGTTAGTCAGAATTTCCCAAACTCAACTGTAGACGTAAACTCGGCTTACACAGAGAAATAGAGAGAGTTCTCGTGAAACTATTGACCAATCAACTATTGACCAATATATTCAACAGAAATGGTGCTTATTACTGCTAATTAACTGCCTATAGAGAAAATATAGCTTTTGCTAAGTTGTTCATTTTTTCGAATCCTCTTTTCTCATTTTTCTGCACTCTTTTCTTTGCTTTTCCTCATCTACTTTTCCTCATGAACTTTTTCTTACTTATTCTTGGAAAGAACAAAAGGGAGTGACAGAAATGATCTGGAAGAAAGGGCAGGAGCAACACCACAGGTTAAGCAATGCTGACATTTTTACTGTGGCCTTTAATGCCATCGTTAAATAACCTGTCTTGGCTACCCTTCAGTCCATGTTCCTGGGACTTGAAAGATTCAAAGAAACTTGAGTGAAATATATGTGAAATTAAAGAGCTGGTCATTGCTACTGTCATTTCTTCATTTTTACCGTTGCCTCTTAAATGCCAAACATGTATTTCTGCTTTAATGCAATATTGATTTTGAAGTTTGTGAAAATTTCCATAGTCATTTAATACTAGATAGAAAATATCTTTATTTGGTAGTTATTTGAATATAGCTTATGACATTATTTTGTAGATGTTACCAACTCCAGCTAAATTTCATTACATCTTTAATTTACGAGACCTCAGTCGTATTTGGCAAGGAATACTTACAGTTACTTCTGAAGTCTGCCAGAGCATCAGTATTTTGGTAGCCTTGTTTCAGCATGAATGCAGACGTGTTATAGCAGACAGGTTCATCAGCCAGAGTGATAAAGACTGGTTTGAAGATACGATGAAAAAGGTAGGCAAATAGTGTTCCAGTATTTGCCACAGAAAGACGTCAATGAAATGTTTCATTACTAAAGCAATCCTTAATGTATTGTTGTAGATTGCTTCTGCAGAACATAGTCAAAATCTATTTGAAGATAAATCCACAGAATTATACTTTGTGGATTTCTTGCGTGATGTCCCAGAAGCTACTGGAGATGAACCTGATGACGCAGAGTTGAAGGCTCCTAAAATTTACGAGCCTATCCCATCTTTGGATTATTTGGCTGAAAGATTACAGATGTTCATGCAACAGTACAATGAAACCATCAGAGGATCAAAGATGGATTTAGTGTTTTTCAAGGTATTAGTGCCTATAATTATATTAATACAGAAAGTGCTGGGTCTTTTGCACTTACTGATACATGGATCCTGTATGTTTCTGTCAAATTATTTTGGAGATAGGTCAGAATGGCTAGCTCTGTATCCAACGAGCCTTACAAATAAACTCTGTAAAGCCTTGCTGCTGCCTCCTAGCTGCCTTGGCTCTCACAAATTGTTCCATCTCTTTGCAGTTCCCCATCTTTTCTTTCTCCTGCCTTGCATAATGCAAAGCACAACTCATTTGTTTGTACAGTGCACATTGTGAATGTCATCTTGCATCTCTGAAAGTTACCTCCTTCTCAAAGGTCTCTTGATGCATGATACTTTCTTCAGCTTTAAACAGGGTGGTTTGGTAGATTTTTAGGGTATTTCAGATTAATTCTTGCTCCAAGATAAATACAGCAGTGGAACAAGAAATGTCTATAGTGTACTTGTATTTTACTTTTGGCAGCCTATTTAGAAAGCCTGTAAATAGCTCAACTAAAAGGTGGGGGGAGGGTGTTAATCTGCATCCTTTCTACTTTTCCTTCTTTCCCCTAAGGGACATGCCCTCTGCTCTGCCAAGTATAGACACTGCATATGACATTGCTTCATATGAGCTTGATATGAGGACATTTCTCTTGGGCTAGCCCTGCTGCCCACTGAAGTCAGGGGGAAATGTTTGGTTGATTTTGATGAATACAAGACTGAGTCTTTGGCATAAGCTCCAGAGAAGTCATCTAGCTGTTGAGAGACAGTTGCTTGGTGATGTGCTTCTAGTTGAATATACATTATATTGTTTTCACATCTTTTCATCCCTTTTTCTCTCAATACACAGGATGCAATCATCCATTTGATTAAAATATCACGGATTATTCGTACTCCACAAGGAAATGCATTGTTGGTGGGTGTGGGTGGATCTGGAAAACAGAGTCTGACCAGACTAGCATCATATATTGCTGGATATGAGAGCTTTCAGATTACTTTAACAAGGTAACACAATGCAGTGTACATAGACATTTGCTCCTTAATTTGCCATAGAAATGAACGTCTCACAATCAAATTAAAGAAATGCAAACCTGTCAAACATTTTATCCCTCATTGTAAACTACATGTTAAATCAAAAGCATCTGTGCAAATGCATAGTCTATAGATGACAGATCCTGGGTCTTTGTTTTGCTGCCTCTATGCTATTGACAAGAAATCTGTCTTTCCTTCAGCGTTTGGGTCTGCAATGCGCCCTTGTGAAATCCCACTAAAATACCATTTTGCACTAAAGATAACATGGAATAATCTGCTGGTGTATTCTGCATAGTGGGCAAATGCTGATGGCCAGGGGAGATAGTAACTTTTTCTATAGATGCCTGTGTACCCAGACTGTATTATTACAACTGCTATCAATGACTTAATAGTACATACTGCTGGAATTTAGTAATTTGTAGAAATTTGAAGTGACTGGGAGTAACTACTGCCTTCCATCTGTTTCTCTTTTAACGTAGGGTTTACAGGGGTAAACTCTGAGGGCTGGCAGTGTGTATTTCACTCTGTAAAGTACTGAACACACTGAGAAATCTTCCTTAGAGAGGAACAATGTTGTGAGATTTCTGATGAAAGGAAAGAGAAAGAAAGACATATCACAGCCTCCTCCTGTGTCCCAGAAGCAGAAGGAAGGAACAAAAAAGGGAGGGAAAGAAAAAAGTGTAGAGTCACAGAATAGAGTCCCTAGACTTGCAAGATTCAAAATGCATTAATAAGACAAATAAATATTTCAGTCACTTAAGAAAGGTTCATTTGCTGAGGCTAATTGGAGGTGGGTTAAAAGCAGGTAGCTGAAAGTGTGTATTTACAAAGTGGATAGCCATCTTTTGTAACTTGCTGCAGGCTGCTGTGGAGGAAGACAGTATCAGCAGGTTCGTAAATGAATACTGAAAGGACAAGATGGGGATATCTTCTAATATTCCTAATACAATGGCTATGAATATGGAGAGGGGAGGAAAGAAATGAGCAATGAAGAGTGGATGCTGCCTCATGTTTTCTCTCTAAGTAGCATTTCCCATTGCTGGTGTTAAGAGTATTGAGCTAGATGGCTTGCTGTTCTGGTTGGATAGCAGTTGGTTGGACTCGATGATCTTAAGAGTCTTTTCCAGCCTAATGATTCTATGATTCTATGATTCTGACTCAGTAGAGAAATTCTTACGTTTTTATCGGAATACCACAAATCACTGTAATAACTGTAGCTGACACGTGCAAACTGAAGAGTTAGATTGTTTTACAAGTTCTGCAGTGCTTGCATTAGGGATATTTATAGAGCAGTGGTGAGATGAAGCTGGAAGAGAACTGGCAGATGTTCTGTATGGCATATTTAATTTCAAAATACAGTATTATTTTCCAATACTGAAGAATGGGACATAGGTGTATTGCAAGTATTACTTATGACTTTGAAGAGAGCCTTGGAAATAAGAAACTGGTTTCAAAGCAAAGAGGTTCTGAACTTCAGCTTTAATTGGCTAAGAACATAAGGGTCAATATCTGCCATTTTATTAACCTTAATTTACTTCATTTGGTATTGCATAATTTGAAATCTGTAGTTGAATTTGCATGGACTTCATTTGAATCTTACTTGTATGCACCAACTCTAAGAGGTGTAATGAAAAAAACAGTCATGGTCTCTATTTGCAGCAGAGTTAATCAGCCCAAGTGATAATGTTCAAACATCATTTCTGGGGCTTGATTTCAGTCAAACCAAATAACAATAAAAACGTCAGTCTTGGTTATTCTTGTCTCTTAATAGTTTCGTTTAACCTGCTCTCAATATCTTCAAAAGATAATCCAGCTGTATTTACGTAATGGTTACAAGTATCAGAACCAAATTGACTACTCAATCCAGTTATACTAACCTTCAGTTCTAATAAAGAGTTTACGTCTGCAGATTGTAAGGAGGCAAAGCAGTGTACTTACCTTAGACGAAGTATTGCTCTTATCATCTTTTTTTCCAGCATGTTATTCTGTTGATTTCACCTCCTTTTCCATGATTTATGGTACTGATCATTCACTTTGGGAAAATGTTTAAGAAAAAAACCCTAAAAAAATGAAACCAGGAGATATGGTATTAATTTCTTATGTAGATTTTTTCTTGCCTTAAAGAAGCTGAGCCAGGTGATAGACAATGATCTGTAATTTTTGTTCTCTCTTTCTTTAATCCTTTTCTATCCCAGAACATATGCCACCAATAACCTTTTGGATGATCTGAAAATTTTGTACCGCACTGCTGGGCAAAAAGGAAAGGGCATTGTCTTTGTATTCACAGACAATGAAATCAGAGATGAATCATTTCTTGAGTACATGAACAATGTTCTGGCTTCAGGTGAAGTCTCAAATCTTTTTGCACGAGATGAAATAGGTGAAATCACACAAGACCTGATACCGGCAATGAAGAAGGAGTATCCAAGGCGTACTCCCACTGGTGAAAATCTTTATAATTACTTTCTTGCTCGAGTTCGTAATAATCTGCATGTCGTCCTTTGTTTTTCTCCGGTTGGGGAAAAATTCAGAACTCGTGCACTCAAATTTCCAGGTCTGATTTCAGGCTGTACCATGGACTGGTTCCAGCGCTGGCCTAAAGATGCTCTTGTAGCAGTTGCACAGCATTTTTTAGCTTCCTACCATATTGAGTGCACAGATGAAGTGAAACAGAGTGTTGTTAACACCATGGGAACATTTCAAGATATTGTAGCTGAAAAATGTGTTGAATACTTTGAACGATATAGGCGACGAACATTTGTGACTCCAAAATCTTACCTGTCCTTCATTGGAGGCTACAAAGCTATTTACAAAGAGAAGTTTGCCAATGTTGGAAGTTTATCTGAACGCATGAGAACAGGTACTGTAAAATCTGTTTGATTTTTGTTTGTTTGTTTTTAAAAAAGTGAGAAAAATCTGTGTAAAAGAATGTAAAAGTATGGATTTAAATTGCGAGCTTACTTTCATTTGGAAGCAGACTCATATGTTTTCAGCTCTGTTGTGTGTGATTACAAAATATGGGGATGTTTTGTGACTGAACTTTGTGAATGTTGCAGATTGCAGATGAGTTTTGAAATTAGTATTAGTTAGCAGTTAAAATACCTGAAACTCCTGCTTTGACATGTATGCATGCCAAGGAACTACTGAGATCCGAGTTTTCACATTTAAACATGCTAAAAGTAAATCTGAGGGAAGGTAAGTAAATGTTCAGATTCAGTCACTCTGAAGAATCTTTTAAAGAAACAGTTATACGCCAAATGTAAAATTTCCAAAATATTGTACTGCACAAGGTCATACACAGTAAATAATTAAACAGTTTCTGAAACTGAATGCTGTTTGGAGGTGAATGTGAACTTAAACTGTTTCTTCTCCCACTGTTGCCAGTTGCAGAACTGAGCTATGTACACGTATCTCCATAGGCAGAGGGTGGCTGGGTACCTGGATGGAACATATGTGCTTTTTTTGAGGGTTAGAAAGATTTACATGATGCATTTACATTTAGATGCATGCATTTATATATATAAGGATTTTTATACTTACAGCTTTTCTAGGTGATTTTCTCATCGTTTGATAAAAACGTTGGAACATTGCATTGCTCAAGAATCTTTACTTTCTTTTACCCCCATCTCATCTGGATGTTCATGTAATGTTGAATTTAGAAGCTCAGCCTGGTCTCCTTGTGTCTTCATTTGCATTGCTCAGGATGCCAGATTCCTCCTCTTTGTTTTGTGCAGAGACTACACTCTGGTACTTCTTATGGTCTCATGGATTTCTGAAATTACACACGTAATTGTTAAGAGTGCCATTCACAACACTAATGCTTTTCAATATGTGTGTTTAATATTTAGTGTCCCTCATATATAAGAATATAAACAAGTGATCAAGTGACAGATTCTGAAGACTCTTACCCATTAAAAAAAAAAAAAGAGAAAGAAAAGAAAAACCTTTAAATAGCAAATGGATATTACTCCTGCTTAATTTTGGTGTTCAACAAATGGGATCACTCACTGGGATTCCCAAATACGAATCTGAGTGACTTATTTTAAGTATCCAGATTGCTTCACTGGGCTTTGTCTCTCAATAGGTCTTTCTGTTGCTAAAATGGAATTTGTTCAACACAGGTCTTGCAAAACTGATGGAAGCTGAGGTTTCAGTAAATCAGCTCTCCAAAGAGTTGGTGGTGAAGGAGAAAGATTTGGCTGCAGCTTCAAAAAAAGCTGATGAAGTTTTATTGGAAGTAACTATGAAAGCCCAAGCTGCCGAAAAGGTGAAAATGCAGGTGCAGAAGGTAAAAGACAAGGCTCAGGCCATTGTGGATGACATTGCCATTGATAAAGCAGCAGCAGAAGAGAAGCTTGAAGCTGCAAGACCTGCATTGGAAGAAGCCGAGGCAGCCCTGCAGGTCAGAGTCAAAGATATTCTGAACATGCATGTAGTTAATGATTGTTACTTGTAATAATCAGAAGCTTATGCTTCTGATTTGAAAAAAAAAATATATTGAAAGGACTAGCACTGACCTGTTAATCCTTGTAGAAAAAAACCTGAAAACTAAGGCAGTAGAGAGATAAGATGCAGTACCTCCTCTACTCTCAGGTAATAAAGCAGTCATTGAGTGGTACTACCTTTAAGGTGCAGTACTGCTTCTGGGTAATCTGCAAAACTGCAGCAACTGCATTACATATACAGTCCTCCAAAAAAACATTTTTCTCTACCATCAAGTGATTGCTTAAATAAATGGATTATTTTCTTTTTTAATTTTTCAGACAATAAAACCTTCTGACATAGCAACTGTTCGCAAACTGGGTAAACCTCCTCACTTGATAATGCGAATTATGGATTGTGTGCTACTTTTATTCCAAAGAAAAATAGACTCAGTAACACCTGATCAAGAACGCCCATGTGTGAAGCCATCGTGGACTGAGGCTTTGAAGCTAATGAATAATTCAGGATTTCTTAGCATGTTGCTTACTTTCCAGAAGGTAAGAAGTTAATAGTGGCACTATTACTCCTATAACTATCTCTGGAGATCATTTGAAGGTGTCTTCTACCTTCAAAGGTAGTTTGAAACAGATAAGGCTTTTGTGTACCTATAGTTGTAGATACCTTCGTGACTGTATTTCTCTCCATTTTTATTGTTCATTATTTCAGTAATCCTTCTCTTGGGCGACACAGTTTTGATGGCAGACACAAGTATTCCAAGCACTAGATCAGATCTTGAGAAGCTTAGTGTTATATTTATTCAGGCAGTTCCTGCTTCTCAATAGGAATTTGCCTTAAAAGGACTCACTGTTGATTTTTCAAATGGCTCACCATCTCCAGTGCTAGCAGGCCTGTTTGCATATAAGGCACTCTAGAACTCCATCTCCGGAATTGTTTGGTGAGGAGCTAGGAGGAAATACAGAAGAAAATGATCTTCTTGTCAGGAAAAATACTGAGATATTTGGGAACTTTTGGCGTTCTTTCACTAGAAAGGTAGTGAAATGCAGAATGAACTGAGAACCTTAGTATCAACTGTAAGAAAAATAAAAGCAAACACAGGTTGTTATTTCTGTCAGGACAGAAATTTGTCCATTTATAGCAAGATTCACTGGACTGTGAGACAAGGGAAATTTCTCTGCAGGGAAGAGAAGAAAGATGTCACAGGTAGCTGGACCAGAAAAAGAGCTAGGCTGGACTATGGAATGACAGAATCATGGCCCAACTTTAAAATCCAGAAACCCAAGCAGGTTTTGGCAAAACCTGGGTGTTCTGCAACATTGCGAAACATACTCTTTCATTTGTACACTGATTTTTTAATCTGCATCAGCTGTGAGTTTTGCTGATGCCTTTTCTAAGCTTCTGGAGTGTTTTTGTTGTGCAGATGAGGCTTGAAACCATGATTCTCACTATCCCCAGGAGCCATTTCTCCCAGTGAGCCATGTTGACAAGGCACCACGTGGAAACTTGCACTGCCTCTGTAGACAGTCTCTTCCTGGGGCTGTCCATCTGGTCACTTTTCCAAGTGCTATCTTCACTAAACAGAAAGAGGAAATGAGTTTAAAGATAATGAGGACTAATTATGGACTCCTTATTCAAGCTTCTCTCTAATGAGGCTTCCAGTTTTGGCACTTATTAATAGTGTATGTGTTCCTGCTGGTAGTTTGCAACACATTTAACTTTACTCAGAGGAGTCAGAACAACCTCTGTGGGACTGAGTTCTTGCAGGAAGTGATACTGATGAATGTGGTGAAGAACACTAGACTACTTCTATCTCTGATGAGGTACTTCACATGCTGTCCACCTGCCTCATTTCTTGTTTCTAAGATTGAGTATGTATGAGAAGAAAGCTCATTGTGTCTGGAGTTCTGAGTAGACTACGCTGCTTACTTGTTTGTGAGATTTTTATTCTTTCCTAATTTTTTTAGGCAAGGAAGATTAGTGGATAAACTAGTGCCTTGGGTTTAAAATTCATTATTTAGAAGGAAGTAATGAATGAGGTACTTCACATGCTGTCCACCTGCCTCATTTCTTGTTTCTAAGATTGAGTATGTATGAGAAGAAAGCTCATTGTGTCTGGAGTTCTGAGTAGACTACACTGCTTACTTGTTTGTGAGATTTTTGTTCATTCCTAATTTTTTTAGGCAAGGAAGACTAGTGGATGAACTAGTGCCTTGGGTTTAAAATTCATTACTTAGAAGGAAAAGCATGACATTTTTCAAGCTCTTGAACAGAGATTTAGGCCATGCTGATTGGTCTTTGTTTCACCTTTGCCAGCTTGCTAGCTCATAATTTTGAGTAGAATGAAAAAGTCAAAATGTTTGTCCAGCACTACTTTACATTTTAGCAAATGCTCCTAGTGAAAACATTACCATGTCTGATCTTAGGAATAATATAATGAATGTCTTTGTTATTATAGTAGCTAGGGATCATACAAGTACAAGACAGTCCCTTCTGCTATGAGAAAAGCAGGAAAAGGGTATATTGCTTGACAGTATGAATGGAGGATGATTTTCAGATCCATTAAAAGAAAGGCATTAATACATTGCCAAAAAAAAGGAGGATTCTTAATGCCTCTATTGTTAAGCAACCGTTGTTACCCTGTATAAGCTCTTCTACTCTCTACATTGCTTAAGGAGATGAATTCCATTTTCTTCTGACACTTAATTATAGATTAACCACCATCATCAAAGATCTGGCTTTTCATGTTCTCAACAGATTGTGAAGGGGGAAAAAAATCTGAGATTAGAATAATGAAGTGAACAGCTGAAAGAAATCTCTTTTACGATTAAGGAAAAGGGTTAGCTTCAGTGAAGTGAAGTCAGTGCCTTGTAGTTGCACCCTTTTCCTTCCTAAAGCTGCATGTTTGACTCCCTTAGCTGTTTTCACACTGGTGCCTGTCCAATGCCATGGTGAGCTTGTTCAGGGAACTAGCCTAGAAGAAAATTAATCACTAGTTTTCTGACTTAGATTTCTGTCATATTGGCTTCCAAACTAGCTCACTGAGCATTGGTGATGGTATTAAAGATGGGGCAAGAACATCTGGTTGAGGGGGAGAGGAAAGAAGGTACAGTGCTGTAACAGCAATAACTTAGATCAGCTTAAGTTGTCATGGAGCTATGAGTACAAGTAATGTCTGTAAATCTTATGGGTCAAATAGGGATATTAAATGCAAACTCAAGTCAATCTGTTGCAATGGAAGTAGGAACTATTTTCACCTGAGTTCACAAAAACCAGCTAATCTTCTGTCCTTTATAAGAGTGAAAGGCAACAGTGTTGTTTTGTTCATTTCTTCTGTAAGAAGTGGTAGCACCATGTTTTTAAAAAGAAAAATGTTTCTGTGAAGCAGACTTTATTCTAAAATCCATTTTAAAAAAATATTTTTTCCTTTCCATTGACTAGGACTCAATTACAGGAGAAACTGTGGAGCTTTTAGAGCCTTATTTGGATATGGAGGATTATAATCTTGAGACTGCTAAAAAAGTGTGTGGAAATGTCGCAGGTCTTTGCTCATGGACACAAGCAATGGCTTACTTCTACAGTATTAATAAAGAAGTTCTTCCTCTTAAGGTATTTCATATTACTTGTTTTTCTGAGGGATGACTATAGTTGAGTGGAAAAAATGTCGCGTTATTTTGGCTAAAAAAGATCACGAGTTACAAGAGATTCTTGTTTCTTCACATCCATTTGTGAAGTCAAGCACACAGAGGTTAAATATGTCCTGGCAGTTTTTTCCCCTTCCACAGCTACCCTGTAGTACAGTTGTTACTTGTGTGAACATAGTCACTTTTCAATGGGAGCCTTAGTACACAGGTTCTTTATAGAGCCTGGCTATCTGCAAGTGGGAGATACCAATACTGTCTCTGCTCTCGGACTTGGTGCCAGTCACAATGGTTTCAAGAAAACTCCTCAGTCCTGCTCATTGTGGTCTTGGTAGAATCTGGGAGAGGAGAGACCGTTCTTGGCACAGAAGTATTCTTTAATGAATTTAGCTGGAATTCAGCTTTCCAAAGAAAACTTCGGAGGGTCAAACTGCTACATGTGAGTGTATATACAATAAAGTAAGTAGTCACCTGGCATAGAATTCTGTTGTAACATTGAACTACAGTAGAAAGGGATCAGCTACATTGTCTGCATTCCAACAGATAGCTTTATTGTCTTGGAAATGTTTCATTTATAAGCATATTGAAAAAAAAGGACTTTGAATATTTATATAGTGATTTATAATCATTGCTTCTACAGGGGATTTTATGGCTCTTTTCTGAAGAAATACATTCAATTGGTTATGCTTCCACTGTACTTATGTTCAGTCTCCTATTGTATAAGCCACCGTATCAATGGTATATTCAAAACTCTTGGCATATTCTTTTAGTAAATCTAGACAGATCTGATTCAAATTGTTAAAAGCGTGATATTTTTTATTCAAGTAACTGATAGAGAAGACTATATTTCTGTGATATGTAAGTAGCAATTCCCTTTTCAAATAATGGGATGTTCACTAATGAAAACAGAATTTGAAATGTGGCTATTGAAAGCTATAAAAGAGCAAGACCTAGAGGAAATAGTGGCTTTATATGCAGATGCAACTCTGAAAGCTGCAAAAGTGCTCTTGCAGTTTTTATTTGAATGTATATGACTTAAGATTACGTATAAATTTAACTTTGTATTCAAGTATTCATTCTTGTCACACTGTAGCTGATAAAAAACTGAGCATGGATTTCTTGGCAAAGTGGTGCCTATTGTCAGGTATAGCAACAGTCACAAATATTTTAAAACTGAAGATGACAGAGGGAGGAAGTGTTTAAAGTATGCAGGAGATATTGCAGGAAGCACTGGAGTGATGCTAAGAAAATAATTGAAAATAAATGTACAATTAAACTGCATAAAGTACTAGCACAGGCTAAATCATCCAGTGCTAAAAGCAGTTTTACTGAATGAATTAATCAAGCTGCTTTATCCTAACTGCTGTTCTAGGAGATAAACCTTCAACACCTGCAAAATCCATCCAGTATATTTTTAAATTGCATCTTAACTGAGACTCAGTGCCTCATTTATCTTAAATGTGACAACTTGTGAAAACTAATTAATAGTGACTTACATTTTAGTAAATATAGTGCGCAAAAATTAACTCATTCCTAGAAATGGATACCTACATTCTTTAGATATGTGGCCTGCAGCCTAAGGGTCATTAGTTAGAATCAAACACAGAAAGTATAACCAAATGTTGCCTGCAAATACAATGCTGTGTAGTTGCTTATCATACAGTGGTCACCATGTGTGTGCTACTTTCCTATAAACCTTCAGCACAACCGTGAGCCGTTTCTCTCTAGCTTGTTACCTAGTAAACAAGCCTGCTGGATTAACCTGATATTTCTGAAACACCATCTGCTATTTATCCATTAGTTGAAGAATATAATAGCAGAATGAAGAAGCCCTGACTTTTGCTGTGATTCTGTTAACCTCCAATTAAAATACTGTGTATAGGGGTATAATTTCCTTTAGAGATGTCTCCAGTGATTTTAATTAAGTTCTTATTAGGTTGTTATGATGATCAAGGGAAGTTTGTCTACAGTTTATAAATTCTGCTTGATATTGAGGATTGTCCCTGTTGAACTCAGTTTTAAATATAAGACTTTATTGCCCTTTCTGTTTTCACTTGTCTTGATGCTGAACTAAAAACCATAGCAGGCAATAAGAGGAAATCTTGCACCTGAGGAAGAGGTAACAGTCAAGGAGTGTCAAAATTTGATGGTTGTCCATTTAAATAAGTGTGTCCTTATCAAGGTGATGTCCACTGGGCAGGAAAACAAGCATTCAAGTCTGAATTCAAGGCCCACAGTAACTGTGGAAGGAAAGCATATACTCTGGGGGGCGAAGGGGAGGATTAGGTCACCTAGCAAAACAGATTGAAGTCAGGACATGTAACTGAACTTAGGGACATGGTTTAGTGGGCATGGTGGTGTTGGGTTGATGGTTGGACTCGATGATCTTAGAGGTCTTTTCCAACCTTGATGATTCTATGATTCTATGAACAGAAAAAATGGAGAATCTTTCAGTAGCTAGTAGAGGCTGTGAAAACCAGATAAGAGGAATGATCTCTGTGCCTTTCAAAGGTTGTTTTAATCCCAAAGCATGCTCAGTGATAGCAAAGAAATTGAGACCAAGATTTTATTAATGTCACTCTGCATGGATCTGTTTGCATTTGTACATATGTATATGTGTATAATTTTTTTAGATTGGTGAAGGGAAAACATTGGTTTTGGAATGTCTGCAAAACCTGTGTATGTGTTTGCCTGTCTTATAATGTTTCCCTAAATAACGATGAATTCAAACTTACCATGATATTGAGGCTCTGAGAAAGTTGATACAAAACCAATGGAGTGTCTATGTGAAAAATCTGCAGTGATCTGGAACAGAGGCAGCTTGAGATTGCATTTCCATGAAGAGTTGTCAGTCAGATGCCATGTGCCCAGGCCAGGACTGAAGCAAAAGGCAAAGGTGGTCACCCAGCACATCCACAGAGGCTCATGAGCAGAGTGACAGTGTCCAAGTGCAAGAAGCCTTCTGGCCTGGTCCAGCAGTAGGGAGTGCTCAATGGGCTGTGAGAACAGTGAACTTGGAAAGCTAAAATTCCTGAAACAAGAGAGATGCTAGGAAAGCTCCAAATCTTCCTTACCTGTGGTGAACTATAAAGTTTCAGCTTCTTTTTTTCTTATGGGTTCTCCTATCTCTAGTAACATTTCCTGAATTTACTGAGCAACAGCTGCTCTTCAGAGTGATCTGGGGTTGGCCTAGGCATGCCATTCAAGAGCGGGGATAGCATTAAATGGTGTGATTTTTTTTATTGGAGAAGGCATTTTTATTTAAATGCCTTCTTGGATCAGGGCCAGAAATACTCGGTGCTTTGCAAAATTGAGTTTGCAATGAATCAACGAGAAACTTATGGCTATGTCAATACTAATAAATTAAACAGTACTAGGGAATTTTTCTAGACATTGGAAAGTGATCATCTGCACTGTTAAATTGTTAGAATGATCCCTAGTGTGAATTTGGTCTTGGCTAAGCAGCATTTTCTCAGCAATCTCTGGGCACCTTTCAGGAACTAGCTTGGTCCAAGGGCCATTTCCGTGAGGCTGTTTGCATGCACTGTTTTAGAGGCTGGAAAAGCTTAATGTGAGCTGTTTTATGCTAGTTAACCTCAGTGCCAGAGAAAGGTCCTGGGCATGTTTAATTTAACATGGACTGTAATTACGTGTTTATTTGTTCTGGTTTTATGTGGAATGCAAAAAGTTAAAAGGGGCAGGATCATCTCACCACCTGCTATGAAGTCCTCTCTGAGGGCATCTCGGAAGATGGCAAAATAGCTGCTTAACAATTTAGTCTGTGGCCCTTATTGGCACAGGCACTGTCTCCATACTTGCCCCATGCAGACAGATGCAGAGAGCAGGTAGAGGCACTGGCTGGAGCAGATGTTGAGAGGATTGTCTGTGTGGTTCCCCACAACGCCAATGGCAAGAAAAGGCTGAAGCTGCTGATGTCACGCAAGCCTAGGCATGTTCTAGCGTAGCCCCACCTCTCCAGGAGCGCAGATAAGAGTGTGGATCTCATGTCTCGAATCTTCATGATTCATTCACATAAAATCCATTTATTCAGGCTTTCACATTGCATCCAACTGGAACAAATTGTGAATCCTTGCTTTGCTGCATGACTCGGAGGGATGAAATGAAGGGTGTGAAGCTTGTTCACATAGCAATGCCACTAAAATTAGGAAGGCCACAGTGGTTCTTTGTGGTTGGGAGACACATTTCCTTCCTGCCTGTAACTGGCTGGAAATCTTTGTATGAAGCTGCTTGCGACTGTAATAGCCTTCTTGTGCAGAAGATTCTCCTTGGCAGCAGAACTTGCCTCCTGCTCTCATGGCAAAGTTCTGCACAGGAAGCTGCCAGCCAACCTGCCAGTGATGTCAATAAAAAAGCAGTGTTTGTACCCATGTAATTTTGAAAAATGGAGTTGGAAAGAAGGACAGGGAGAGAGCGAATAGTGATGATTTCATAGGGTAATCTGAAACAAATAGTCTTTCTGCCTTTGGGAATCACATAGGTTGGTCATCCTGGGATGTTAGCAGTCATTCTTGTGCAACCAACCATTATTCATCATATATGATTAAGCAGCCTACAGATCAAACTAATACCAAAATGTATTACTACTTTGTTATGATTACCCTAAAATTGGCTGAAAACTTCGGTTAAATTGTCTGTAAAATAATTTCTTATTATAAGTCATCTTCTAGAGATCCCGTAAAGTCTTGAGTAAATAATTTTGGGTTTTTTTTCATGTTAGAGTACAATATATTTTTTCAGTACTCGTCTGAAATATTTTTTCATTGTCCCTACGTCTTCAAAGCTGGTAGCCTTTTAAGAGCTTTTAAGAACTGGGAGGTCTGTTTTATCAGTCTTTTGCACCTTTCTGGGTAGTTTATTGCTGCACGGAGGTCTGTTTTTCATATTTACACGGCATCATTGTTCATATGTATTGGGAATTCACATGGCCATTCTTTTGCATTGAGACTCACATCCTGCCTTGATAAATGTCAAGGTGAAATATGAATCCACACAGCCAGGTGTCTGTTCTCTGTTATTCCAGCTGTTCTTCCCAGCTCTCCAAGGATCTTGTTCCCTGTGTAATCTCACTATTTGTCAGCTGGGGGTTAAAACAATATGTCATAACTTTATTCTACTCCCATTTTTAGCCCTCACAGAGTTTAAGCATAAGAGGATGCTCTGCACTGGGGAAGGGGGTGCGGGGGTGAGGTAGGAGAGAGAAGGCTGGTGCAGGGCTCTTTCTGGATCTCAGTAAGAAAGGCCTGACAACAGATGGCTTAATAAGGTAACTGCTTTAATAAGACAGAATAATAAGAGGGGTTTACAATAGCTTGAATGACGAAAAGAGAGAGTTTTCTCTCCATGGACAGGATCTGCTCTGCGCAGCATGCCACGGGAAAATCTATCCAGGCTCTGTCTGATGCTGCGTGAATGTGGGGTGCCCAGCATCTGAAGGGATGTAAGATTTACTCACTATCCATGCTCCTCTTCTTATTATGGAACTTTTTAAAGCAGTTATCTTATTAAGCCATTTGTTGTCGGGCCTCTCTTGTTAAGATCCGGAAAGAGCCCTGCACTCTCGCTCTTTCTCCCTTACCTCACCCTCTCCACCTCTCCCCCGGGGCAGGACACGGTAACACTGCATCACCTACTCAAAACTCTACTCTTTAAACTTTTCCTTATAGTCCAAGATTCACTAAAAAATAATAGCAGTGATTCTGAAATCTGCTTAGCTGAGTCTTAACAAGACTCACTGATTTAACAACGTTTATCTCTAGGAGATGCTGTTCAATGTGTTCTTTGATAAACAGTGGAGTAAAAATATTTCAGCATTCTTATAGGATGGAAATTTTATGAACGGCCATTTTGCTGGCTTATCTCCATTATAAAATATTTGTTTATCTCTAGGATCTGTCAACAGACACAGTGGCTACAGTAAACGAATTTTTTGCTGACAGTGCTGTTCTCTAGATGTGTAACTCGTAAAGCAGTACTACTTTGTTGATTAGTACATATATGCTTCTCTAATTCCCTGGTCACAGACCTATCTTTTGAAATCCACCAGACTTCATGCTGCATTTTTTATCATGCCTAGATCTCAAAATGTGATCTTGGCTCCTCTTTTTTTTTTTTTTTTCCCCTATGCAAAGCAAGAAGAATTTGCTGATTTTAGCATATTTTGATAAGAGTTAAATCTACATTTTTAGTCAAGACCTGATGTAAAAACCCAACCCATGGTTATACTGTTCACTAAGAGTCATCCCAGAGATTCCTTGTACTGTTACTCTTCTGGTGTGATGTAATGTGAGTGTCAAGTTTCATATTTGTAATAAAACAGTTTTTACAGATTCTTGGTTTCCATCTTCATAACTCTTATAGCAGAAAAGATAGAAATAAGGTACATAATATTTAAACACGTGTTTTAAATATTCAGGGTAAATGGAAGCAACCTTTATCTGTTAGCATGAATTTCATAAGAAATTTGTCAGTCTCTAATCCTTTGCAAACATATATTTGGAAACACATGCTGAATTCACAGAATACTTCCCCCCCTCCCCTGTTAGGAGTATACAAGTTAAGAGGCCACATTTAAATGACTGGCAACTCATCATTCAAATTTATATAGAGGTGTGAGAAAAGTCTCTAGAGTTTTCATTTCCAGAGGAGCAAAAAATGCTTTGGTTATATTTTTATTGTAGAAGTAATTGATGGGAAAAGAGAGCAGAAAAGTAGTTTCTGTTATCATTATTATTATTTTATAATCCATGAGAACAATCTTAGTTTTCTTTTGCACTTTTGAATATATTACAGAAAACATTGTGTGGGTTGCCTCATATATCTAGTATACAGCTATTTCAAGTGTATTGTGATTTCAAGTCATTGATCATTGTTTGATCGATAGATCATTCTGAAAATATTATTAAAACATTTTAAGATTGCATTGAATAATGCTATGCTTCTGTTCCAGTTCTAGGTTGAAAAGTAAAAAAGGAAAAAACCTGTTGTCATCTTAAACGTGTATTATATTTTAAAAAGTACCCAATACAGTACAATATGTGCCATTAAATGAATGTCATTTGCTCTTGGCAAATAATAGGTATTAAATACTCTTTACTTTTAAATGTTTATAGGCAAATTTAGCCTTGCAAGAGGGAAGACTTGCAGCTGCCCAAACAGAACTGAATAATGCACAAATTCAGCTGGATGAGAAGCAAATGGAACTGGATCAAGTACAAGCCATGTATGATACTGCTATGAAAGAGAAGCAGGCCTTACTTGATGATGCTGAGGCATGCAGAAGGAAGATGAACAATGCCACAGCTTTGATTGAAGGATTACGTGGAGAAAAGGTACTAGCACATATGAGTAGGTTTCCAACACAAAGTAGGTGCTCAGTTTTGAGAATACTCCATAATGATCATTAGTAGTGCTCAAGAAATTCAAGGCATGGTGACATCTCAATATCATATGACACTTTTTTAGTTATATGTATGTTTTTTGCTTGAACTTAATGTATCTAACAAAGTAAAACAATTTCTTGTGTTAACTTAATTCTTCTATGAAGATTTATGTCATATCATATGGCTCATATTGGGATAAAGTTCAGATTTAAAGCCAAGGAGCCAAATTCCTTTTAGCTTTAGTAAGAAGAGGAATTAGGCTTAACCTAAATAATTGCCCTAAAATATTTATAAGAAGGATTACTCTCTTTTTCTCACCAAGTATACAAGAATAGGAATTTGAAGCTTGAATAATTTCCTGAATTATATTTGAAGTTCAGATTTCTGCTGGAGCCTTTTACAGAACTATGGCCTAATCGTTATCCTCTGCACTGAGCGTGAAAATTACCTTTCCTATGCAGATTTTTCTGGCTTCAGCCTGAAGGTTTCTAGAGGAAACAGGATATTCTTTTTTCTCATCTGATTATTTGCTTTGATAATTCCTTGGTTGATTTCACACAGAGTCAAAATTGATGAGAGCTTTGACTTCAACCATTGCGTCCTGTTAGGCCAGGACTTCAGCATTTGTTTGCATAGCTGTACTTCAAAATATATCAGCCAAAAATGTTAGAAGCTTTATCATATTTTTCCATGAACTTCTAAATTTAAGAGCAACACCAAAATAGGAAGTTACAGTGCCTGATTGTGGGTTTTCTGAAGCCTTGTGCTATGAGGTCTTGTAAGAGCTGTTATTCCATTCTACTTTTGAAAACTCAGACAAAAGATTAGAAGACTATATATGGCACTTGGAACCTTGGGCAAAACTGACACTGGGTTAAATGTGTATTTTCTAAATTTAAAACATGTAGGTCCTGACCAAGATTGCATGCAGAGTGATTGGAAGGGAACAGAAATCTGGAGAGAAAGGAATAAGTAAAACTCAAACATAATATTCAGAAAATCACAGAATCATGGAATAATTGAGATTGGAAGGGACCTCTGGAGATCATCTAATCCAACCCCCCCCGACTCAAAGCAAGGTCAAATAGAGCAGGTTGCTCAGGGCATTGTCCAGTTGGGTTTTGAATATCTCCAGAGACGGAAACTCCACAACCTCTCTTGGCAACCTATTCCAGTCCTTGGCTACTCTCACAGTAAAAACATTTTTTTGTGTGTTTAATTGGAATTTCTTGTATTTCAACTTGTGCCCATTGCCCCTTGCCCTTTCACTGGGTACCACTGAAAAGAGTCTGGCACCATCATCTTTACACCCTCCTGTCAGGTATTTGTACACGTTGATAAAATTCCCCCGAGCTGTCTGTTCTCAAGGCTAAATGATCTCAATTCTCTCAGTCAAGGCTGCCCCTGACCTTTGCATCCCTGACCAGTTATTTCTTTTTTGCAAGTCTGAGGTTCAGCAAACTGCCTTCCCTCATTAGATCCTCAGTTACCTGTGCCAAGAATTTTTCGTCAGTGCACTCCTTAAAATGTCCTGGATTGCTTGTGTCCTGGATTGCTTGTGTCTTGCTGTGTTGTCCCTCCAGAAGATATCAGAGTGGTTAAAGTCCCCTGTGTAGACCAGGGCCTGTGAATGCAAGGTTTCTTCCCATTGTCTGAAAAAGACCTCATCTTCTTCCTGATCACGTTGTCTGTAACAGACACGCACAACATCACCCGTGTTGGTCTGCCCTCTCATCCTAACCAATAAGCTCTCAACTGGCTCATTGTCCATCCCAGAGTCTCAGATGCAGAGCTCCACACGTTCCAGCTACTCTCTCACATAGAAGAAAACTCCCCTCCTCACCTTCCCAGCCTGTCCTTCCTAACAAGCCTGTACACACCTGTTGCAACACTCCAGTTGTGGAAGCCTTCCCACCATGTCCACATGATCCCCATGAGATCATGACTTTGCAACCACATGCAGACCTCTAATTCCTTGTTTGTTCTCCACGCTGTGCACATTAGTGCACAAGCGCTTCAGAGAGGTGCCCAGCTGTGCTAGTTTCCCAGAAACAGTATGAAAGCTATCCATCCCCATCGTTCTGTCTGGTAGGCACTTCTTTGTTTATGCTTGGGGTGGTCCTCCATTAGCCCTGTTTTATTGATTACAAGGTCCCTACTCTTTATATCATCCTATGTGTTTTGTTTGCCAACCTGGTCCTCCACTTCCTCACATCCTGTCCCTCCCACTTTGTTCCTCCTTTGAAACACTTCTTACCATTTTGGCCAGCTTGTTGGCAAAGATGCTTTTTCTTCACTTGGTCAGGTGGTTGCCATCTCTTCCAAGCAAACTCCTGCTTCTGAAAAGAAGGATTTAAAGCCAAACAATTATTTACCAGAAAGAGATAAATTCTTAAGTTAGATCTTAATGTTGGTTTTGTGCCTGCTTAATCTAACTTCTTTATAATATTTTACATACAGCTTCGTTGGACAGCAAGCAGCAAAAACTTTCAAAATCAAATTATTCATTTAGTGGGGAATGTTCTTCTGGCCACTGGATTTCTCTCTTACTCTGGACCTTTCAATCAAGAGTACAGGAATTTGCTGCTTCAATTGTGGAAGAAAGAGATGGACAACAGCAAGATTCCATACAGTAATGTAAGTGTTCACACTCTGTCCTGACCTTACTCTTTGTCTTGCAGAGAAATAATTTCAGAGCATTCTGTTCCAGAAAAGTACATAATTGGAAGATTATTTACAGGCTGTCACATTCCATCAAATTTTTAATAAATAAAAAATCTGAACAGTTGACAACTGAGCTTCTAAAAAAAAGTGTTTGAAGATTCTCTTTGTACCGTCATGCATTGCAAGATTGGTATATAGGCCATCGCTCCGGCAAGTCTGAGAGAGAGAGAGACTGTCTGAGGTCAGCTGCCTGGGAGAAAATTGCATAATGTGAGAAACGAAGTAAAATTTACCAGCTTAGAATACATTTACCTTATCATAAGGGGTTCGGTTCCATCAGGTAGTCACAGTTTTCCCCCATAGTTGGTGTTTTTTTGCAAATGCCATATTGTGTCCATAATTTCAGTCACAGGGTCAAGCAAATCAGCCACATCAAGCATTTACTGGAAGTGGAAAATATGTATATTGAAGAAAACACCAGTTCTAACTGTCTCCCTCAACATTTTAAGGTATCCCCTTACAAGGAATAACTTGTGAATATGTGGTTGAGAATACCACCCCACATCTGGTATTGTTGTACCCCTATAGTTTTCCAGGCGGTCTCTGAAGCAGCAGCTCCCAAATTAGGCCCACAGGATGGCGCAGAGTGGGGGAGATTGGTCTGTTGCTTCTGAGTTGGGTGGGAGTTATGCCCCAACCAACTTCCAGGGACCCAGCAAGATTTACCCTATTTCCACTTTTACCACCTACAGTCTTGTGTGCTGCCACTAAAAATCTTCTCTCTCTGTAGATATCCACTTTTCACTCTGAACTGTACATCTAGAATATAAAGGGTGAATTTGGGTGAAAGGTTTTTCATACATTTTGTACTTCTGACATATTACATCATAAATTCTTAAACCTACTATTCTTAATATATTAAATTTTGAACAAAACAAACTAGTCTAGGAATAAAAATTTCCATTATTTTCATTTAGGATTGCTTAAGTACAAGATTTTAATAATCTAGATTTGCTAGAAAATATCTGTAAAATGGAACTAAACAGTTTTTCCTTTCTAAAGCTTTACACTTTTATTCTTAGTGTAGCTTGATTAATTCTTGAATGACGTAAAAATACTCTTACACCCAATTATAGAAAAGACCATTGCACATTTTGAACCAGGAAATATCGCTTCTGCACCTCTGTGTATTATCAATTAATACCCTCCTATCATACCCTCTGCTGTGTACCCACACCATTTAATTTAGTTTAATTTGAAGTGTCTTGTTGAAAAGATTAAGTTAAACAAAATCTGGATTTTGTAAAACTTGGTTTACGCCACTTCAGCTTGCTCCAGTCTAAGCTCTTAAATCTATGTACGTTTGTCACCAGTGAGGCTGTTCTCAGTGAGTCTGACATTACAGCTTCTCCTCAAGTGGCCTAAGTCTGTGCAGGCAGAGGTGGCCTAAAATGCAGCGGAACTACGGTTCCATCATGCAGCTTCAGTTCCCTGCCACATCATATACTACCTTTATTAAAGTGAGCAACCTCCATGCTGGGACTATGATACAGGGCAGGTTCCTTTACATGAATCTTGTTCTTTCCTTTTACCACTATCTGCCTCAGGAGTGCTGGACCTGGCAGCTGTTCTGGTGCATAGGCTTTGCTCGTGGTCAGCAGCAGCCTTGTTCCTATTCCATCACTTTTAGGAGATCTGTCTACTATTCTTCCTTGCACCTGGAAGACCTATTCATGCTGAAGGAAGGCAGAATTTAGGCCATAATAATCAAAACTGCCTTTCTGAGTAATCTGTCCACGTTGCCTTCCACTTGGTTTTGTGAATACCTGAGTACGTTTTCTCCAGCAGTAAAGGTTGGAGAAATAGTTCAGGGAGCCTCTCTTACTCTCAGTACAGGAGTGGAGGCGTTAAGCCCAAATGGCTCCTGTCCTCAGCTGTCAAACCTTTTGACAGAGCAGGTGCTGCTGGAGGGTGCTGGGAGCAAGTGAACGACCTGTGCACAGCTGTGGCTGTACTACTGTGAAACAGCTGAAGGCATTTTAGTATCCCTGCTGCATCTTCTTTTCAGGTTCTTGGGGGATTTGACACTTAAAACCTATATTAGGGAGACCTCTTTGCACGAGAGGTTTGCCATGCAGTTCATTGCATAGAAGTTATTCGTGAATCTTTTTTTTTTTCTCGTTAGGTGGTGCATAATGCTTCTCGTAACAGTGATTAAAGTTGACCTGACAGAGTGAACCTCACAGCCCAGCCCAATTTATGCTGTGACTTACAAAGATGAATGATTCTGACTTGCCCAGCAAAGTTCTTTGAAAGCTCCTGATGATGAGTAATATGTAAGGCCAGGATGGATTTATTAATAAAGTACCAGTAGCAGTGCAGTCTCAGGCAAGATTCTTTACCAGTGTGGTATGGGAGTTATCCTACATACATTCATGCCAGGGAGGTGCTCTTTCAAATTCAGTGTGAAAAATGTTCTTAAAAAGCTACTTACCTTGGGGAATATCTGTCAAGATTCTTACCATTTAAGGATAAGAACTTGGATGTATAATGTCCTTAGAAAGCAAGACACAAAGAACTAAAATTCTGCTTCTATGAAGATGTTCAGGCCACATTACTACTCAGCTGCATCCTTCAAAATTTGAGTAATACTTTTTGATTGTTTCTGTGTTGCCTTTTTTTTTTTTTCATATAGACAGAGTAGGCACAGAATGCCATAATTAACGAGTTTTAAACCATAATTACCATTCTGTTTAGATAGCTGCCATTAAAGACAGGATTATGATTTCAATGATAGTGTATGGAAGAGAGTTTTAATTTTTTCCAGTGAATTAAGTACTCACAAAAGACAGCATATGGGCTTCTCTTGATACTTCACACTACAGGAAAGAAAGCAGCTTTGCAGTTCAAGCAAAAGTCTTGACATCTGCCTTACTTTGTCACAGACTAACTGGCTGTGGGTGTATGAGTCATTTAAGCATAACAATTTAAAGAGAGCTGTTGAAAATTAGCTATCTATCTGTGTAGTTAGGCACTTAAATTAGCTAAGTTTCAGAGTTGCATAGCGACTGATACTTCCTGCTGCAGTAAGAAAAAACTACTACTAAGAGACCCTACTCATCTGCTTAAGCAGCTAAATATAGTTTTAGGTTCCAATTGCTGAAAATTTTGGCTATTAAATGCTTTACTGTTCTTTTCACAAATGGAAATTGGATTCTTAAAGTTTCTCTGTCTTCTGAGAATGGTTTGTGTTGCTTCATTCAGATTCTTCAATAATCAGAGTAGTAAAAAAATCAAAGGGGTAAAAAAGCTTTTGAGTCTTGCAACCGCTGGTATCACTAACTCTCATGATTGTATCACAAGTCTCACAGTCTTTGAAATTTTGCTTTAGGCTTCATATGCTGAATTATGTGATTTTTGCAGGAGTCGCAGGCTTTTTCTTTCTTTTTAAACATGTTTTTTGTAGAGAAAGCTTACAAATAGGAATTCTTGAGTGAAAAATGTAAGGAGCAAATAAAAAAGAAAACCCTTCAATTTTATTCTTTTTAAACTCACATCATTATTAGGCTACTTTTCTAATTTGGAGAGCTTGGTTTGTGATTTTAAGCACTGTTTTCTTCACATACACATTCTTGAGAGGCCAGTCACTGTTCATAGTGAATAAAATAAATCAGGTTAGTTGGCGTGTGCAAATCAAACTGTAGGAGAATATATGAGCTGGGAAGAATTCTGACCGTAGCAACAATAACTTTCTATAATAGTTCATGATTATTGATCCATAGCACATCTCGTCTTTCTTCTCTGAGTCTCCCACAAACCATCCTGTATTCATATACATACTTGGAGGGCACTTTACAACTTTACAGCAGGAGGAAGCTCTTGTGACCAAGACGATCCTTCCTCTTGATCTAGCAAGAGAAGAGTTTGCCAATACCAAAATCAGCTTGTCATATTGAACTGGCTTCAGAGTTTCTCCGACACACTTTGATGGACATCAAAGCCTCAACAGAATTCACTGTCATTATTGCCCAACTTCAGTGATTTAGGCACTGAACTTTAAAGAAATGAAACAATAAACAATAACTACCAAATACATTCTGTCATGCATTATGATCAGAATAAGAAGAAAAACCTTCCATCAAACATTTTAGTATAACTCCTCTAACTGGTACTAATTTAGTAATTACATATTTTCTATTAGGACCTGAACCTTACTGGTATGCTTGTTGACAATGCTACAGTGGGTGAATGGAATCTCCAGGGTCTTCCGAACGATGACCTTTCAATTCAGAATGGCATCATTGTCACAAAAGCATCTAGATATCCTTTGCTGATTGATCCGCAAGGTCAAGGAAAGATCTGGATTAAAAATAAGGAAAAGAATAATGGACTCCAGGTAAATAGTTTAGTATTTTTTATGTCTGTGTCATTTCACATCATAGTTAGCAATGCAAGCTATTTTTTCTGTTATCATACTTTGGCCATGTGTAATTTAAATCTGATGTTTATTGTATACAGTTAGGCAGAAATTAAAACGACTGACGCAAAATCTATGACCTATCTGTATCTGGGTGAAATAGCTTGTACTGCTTTGTCATCTCCCAGAAAGACAGTTTCAAGAGCAGATTGGAATTATATGTTATGTCATATGTATTTTTATGATGAATCTTTTAATTATTTGTCATAGAGAAAGAGAAACATAAAGGGAAGTAACTGACTTGCAAAATTAAGACCAGACAGGATCAGGCAGTTGGTGCTGCATGGCAATAACATTTTAGGGTAAGCATTTTAAGGGGAAAATAGGGAAAAGAAAAAGGGAGGAACTGGAAAAAGAATGGTGGCCTGAGGTAGAATGGAAGTCTAGTGATCTTTGAGGCATATCAAACACAAAGCCCAAATTTAGGCTGCATGTTGATGATTAAATGCATTTGATAAAAATACTCTCAAAACTTACACGGCTTTGAATACACACAGATGCAGCCTCTAAATGCAGAGGAAGCTTTCCTGATGAAAATTCAGTCAGTTATGGGCTTTTAGACATCCTGGCTCAGGTGTCAGCTGTGTTAGAAGAATCTGAGTTCTCCCCCTGTAAAGTCCAGGAGGAACAGAGTTATGTCAAGTGTTTAGATTATGCCTTTGCATCTGGGATATTGTAATTTGCTATGGTCTTGTTAGGGTTATATTGTTGGTCACTAAGACACTAGCTTCATCCCTCAGTTTCATGCGGATTAAAAATGTAGGAACATGCTGGTTTGGTGGATACACATATGCTTACATTATAACAAAGCTAAAAGTGCAGAGTGGTGGAACACAGTATTAATTTTTAAATAAAATACTGTTTTAAGACTGTAATGTGCCTCTAGATATTTTAATCATACCTTTTTCAAAGAGCACTGTCTGCAAGACAAGGATTTATTTTAAAAACATGTGTATCCTGAGTTTTTTTCTGGTAAAAAACGCAGCCCAAAACCATGGCTAAACAGATGCCTGGAGACGCTATTCAATTATCATCTCAAAGGCTTATGTTAAATTTATTAAATTTAAATAAATGAAAAGGAGTCTATGTGATTTTTAGCAATTTTAAGCCTTTATATTGTGAAATGGGAACTGAATTGGAAATTTAACATCTGATGTGAGACCAGGCCTCCTATGTAACACTGGTTCCCTGTCTGAACCCTATAAATGTTTCCCTACTTCACATTAGTGTTCTGAGCATAAATCCATTAATATTTAAAAGGTATTAAGATACTACAGTGATTAGATAGATATGTAGATAAGTAAATAAATAGATAACAATAAAGAAGTGTGATCTTCTATTCTGTTAAGCTTAAAGGAAAACTTCCATTCATTTCAGCAGAGGTGAGTGTTGGTCCCTAAAATGTAATCATTTGTGTAGATATCCCAGAATAAGTGTAATTTTTGAAAGTTGCAATAGATTTTATACTGTTTTCTATGTGCTTGCAAATGCATGCTAAATTGTGAACCAATCTTCCTAGGTTACAGCTATGAACCACAAGTTCTTCAGAAGTCATATAGAAGACTGCCTGTCCCTTGGCCGACCTTTGTTAATTGAAGATGTTGGAGAGGAACTTGATCCTGCTTTAGATAACATCTTGGAAAAAAATTTCATAAAATCTGGTTCAGCACACAAAGTAAGATGAATTGTGAACATGAAATTAAAAACCAGTAGGACAGATGCTGGGTATCTGGTAGTCTGGATACTGCCGAGATTCCCACCTTTGCAACACTTAGAAGGATGAGTAGTGAACTCATGGGGTTGGTTTTTTTTTACCCCTTAAGCAGAAAGTTTAAAAAGTGTAAATGAAAATGTAAAAAAAGAGTTCATTTATTTTTCACTGGATAAAGTAACTGTTTTTCTGAATTCAGCTTTTGAAAATTGAGTAGTATGTTTTATTTTCAGGTGAAAGTAGGTGACAAGGAGGTAGATCTGATGAAGGGGTTTAGCCTTTATATGACAACAAAATTGGCTAATCCTGCCTATACTCCAGAAATCAGTGCAAGAACAACTGTGATTGACTTTACTGTTACTATGAAAGGGCTGGAAGATCAGCTCCTTGGCCGTGTCATCCTCACAGAGAAACAGGTATCTAGTAGCTTGCAGTATTTGTATAGAGGGAAGGCTTGTTCAATATCTGCACCATGAGTGGATATATTCAATGTCTTGGTTGAAATCAAATGCAAGAACAAAAATGTGAATGAAAGTTTAGGGGTTTGTGCATTTGCTGAAAGGCAATGTGGAGCTAGTTTTTAATTGAATGGAGGGACCTAAACATTTATTTTAAGATCTGGCCTTGGAAAGAGAAAAAAGAAAATTATTCATTAAAAATACATCACAAGCATATACATGACATACATAAAGCGTCTTTATTCCTTCATATATAGAAAAGGCTCCTTATTCAGTCAGAAACCTCTTTTATTTCTGAATTCCTTTTTAAACTTAATTTGAATTACATGAAAAAATGCTTATGAACTCAAACTACTTTTGCCAGCCAGGCTCTAGTGTGCAAAGAGATACGAGATTTTTAAGGAGCCCTGAACACTGACTTGACTCTGCTCTTACTAAAATTTCCATTGAATATGTGGAAGCAAATATAAAGAAGAAAATCCTCAGGTGTTTTTTGTGAGTTTTATTTCATAATATCAAATCTGAGACATCATCCACAATAATTTAATTCCTACACTGTTCCTATTTCTTTTTGTGTGATCTAATTTAACAGTGTGGTTATCCAAAAACTTAGGAGTCAATTCATCATAGGCACTGGGGACAAGGGTGGGTTTTTTACTGTGGCAGTCATACCAATAAATACATAAATGTTATGGTCCAATTACACTAAAATGAAATATTTGCTTCCTTTCTCATTAAAGTGAAAGCACAGAAGTTGTATTTCACATCAAGTTGAAAGACTTATTTATTTCAAATGGAACATTTCATAATTGTGTCTTTGTGAGAAAAGTAACAAAGACTAAGGTTTGGATTAGCAGAGTTGCTGCTTTCAGTAACTCAGGTAGCCTTACTCATGTGAGAGCAGTTCCCCACCTAAGGGAATTCATTCCTTCTTCTTCAACTTCCCAAAGCATGTTCTAACCAGTGCGATTTAGTGGTGCTGTCACTTTCTCCAGCCAACACCTTTCCACTTTGCTCAAATGAGCATTTGCTGAAGTAAGGACTGGAATCTAAGTGCCCTTCCTTCAGTCTGAGAGTCACAACCAGAGGCTAGAAAGTTATTGTTATGCCCAAACTTCCTGTGAAGTATGTTTATGTAAGCAAAATTGAACAGCATCAGCAGAAGTGGCTGGGACTATCCTGACTGACTAACTTACTTCTGATGGGAGGCAGAGGTTTAAATCAAGATAGGAGTGAAATTGGTTTCTCATGACCTACATATAAAACTCATCTCCCCACACACAGATACCCTCACTCTGTGGTTTTTTTTCCTGGACAAAACTGTTAGAGAATTCATATTGAGTGTATGTAGCAACACGTAGACTGCATTTTGGGTCAAAACCATAGGCACTGAAAAATATTCATCCAGTGCTGTGTATCAGCTGAAGAGAGCTGCAAGGGTAGCTGGTTAGTGTCAGCACTACTTGCTGCACAGGGACATGGCCGCAGGTGATCAACATTTATTAAACTTTTTCCCGTTAGCAGATATGAAGAAATCATGGCTGTTTTGTCTCTTCTGTCTCAATAAGAGATGAATGTCCTGGTGTAGATAGCCAGAGCCAATGGAGCTCTGATAAATTTAGTTCAAAGAAAAGATAGAGCATGAACAGAGAATCTGAAGAACAGGTTTTCTGTTACAAAGAAGACAAGTTTATGATCACTGAGCTAAAGTAATAGATTAAAGAAACCAAGACATTCTTAAAGATTGCTAGTGATCAATGAAATATATGATCAAAGAAGTGTTTATTCTTCTCAGCTTTAAAGGTTGCTTCCGTAACGATATGAAAAAAAAATTTTTATCAGTATCTTTTTGTGCTTTGATAATGAAGTTGCTGCCACTATATTTGTTCAGAACAGCTATTTTTTATGTTACGAATGCAGTCGTGAAATCCTCTTGCAAACAAAAGCCTGGCATCTGGTATGTTTGCTATTTTTCTGAAAGATATTCTTTACAAGCTTACAAATAGAATGGGCGAGGTGCCTGTTCTTAAACTAAGTATGTCCTTAAGTAGAATTTAAGCATGCACTTAAATGCCTGTTTGAGTGTTCTGTAGAACTATTCCTTTTGTGTAATTCTAATCTTTTTTGCATTAATGTAAAGGAAGAGGAGAAAATACAGAAAATTTGAAGCTAAATGACTGATGCTTAAGTCATTGTCCTTTTTTTGGATGCAGTTATTTGTAACTTCCACAGAGCTACATTCTATAGCCCTACAACATATTACAAACAGGTTTCCAAATAAGAAGTTTGTGAGGGTAAAGAAAATTGTCACTTCTTCTTTGAAATACAGGAGAGCCTCTCCTGTACTGCATAACTCTGTACATCTCCTTTTTCTCTAACTTCGCATATTGACAAGAATGAAAATAAACTGAAGCTGTAGGTGTAGGTAGACTGGAAATATTAACTACCCTTTTTTTACAGGAAGGTTGACTTGATTGATTAAATAAAGGTAGCCAGCAAGGGTATCCCTGAGCTGTGCTGGACTGTGCAGTATAGATGCCTCATTTCACTTGGCATTGTGCTGACTTGTCTGTCATAGTTCCCTTGCCATTGTCTGTCTTGTAGAAATAGCATAAAAATTCCATATGACATAGATTAATAATTGTAACGTTTCCTATTTTATAAGCAGTAGAAGAGTGTATCTTGCGAAGTCACAGAATCATAGAAATTAGAAATGGAAAAGGTCATCCAGTCAACTTCCCTAACAATGTAAAATCTGTCCATACAATGCATCTTTCAGTCCTTTGTCTGATTTAATTTTAAGTACTTAATGTAACATGGCTTTTACCACTTCCCATTGGAAACTAACTTTAGTGCTTTGTGCGTCTTACTATGAGGAAGCTTTTCCTGGTAATTCTGATGTGTTTTCACTCCTCAGTATGCTGCATTAATTAAATAAACGCAGTATACATAAGTATTTTATAGAAAAAGCAGCAAAGCCTCCAATCTATCATGCATGAAATCACATGTTTTCTGTGTCATTTTAAGGAATCTTTCTTTGAATTGATCTTAAATATTCTAAGGAAAATTTCTAAATACAGGAACTGGAGGCAGAAAGAGTCAAACTGATGGAAGAAGTGACATCTAACAAGAGGAAAATGCAGGAGCTTGAAGATAATCTACTCTTCCGTCTAACTAGTACGGAGGGCTCTTTGGTTGAAGATGAGTCTCTGATAGAAGTCCTGAGAATCACTAAAACAACAGCAGAAGAGGTGAATTTTGAATGCATTGCAAATACATTCTCTAATTGTAATTCAAATATTATTTGTAGACAGATTGTTTTTCTGGTTTTGTTTTTTCCATTCAGAGCCACTATATAACATCTGACTTCTTAACAAATAAATAGTAGAAACACTATCATTTTTTCTTCATAAAATGTTGAAAAATTAAACTGTTACCTGGATACTGCTTTATATTCCAGGCATACTTTGCAGGTGTAAATTTGAACCAAATCCCATTGTGCTTGGTGTTTGAACACATGAAGACACAATGTCTGTGTTGAAACACTGACAGAGGGAAGCAAAGCTTTACTAAAAATACCATTTTGATCTTAATCAAGACCTTTTCTTTTTGCTTGTGCAGTATAAATCACAAGTGACATGATTTAATCTTCATGGTCTTTTCCATTAATTTTAAGGTCAGTGAAAAATTAAACATAGCAGCGGAGACAGAGGTGAAAATCAATACTGCACGTGAAGAGTATCGGCCTGTTGCTGGTCGTGGTAGCATCCTTTATTTCCTAATTGTGGAAATGAGCTTAGTTAATGTCATGTACCAAACATCCTTACGGCAGTTCCTTGGCATTTTTGACCTATCAGTGGAAAGATCTCGGAAATCTCAGATCACAGCAAAAAGGATAGCATATGTAATCGAGCATCTCACCTATGAAGTCTTCAAGTACACAGTTCGAGGGCTGTATGAAAATCACAGATTCCTGTTTACATTGCTTCTGGCACTGAAGATTGACTTGCAGGCCAAGAAGATTTCACACACAGAGTTTGAGACACTGGTCAAAGGTAATTTCTCTAAAAATGTTCCTGTTCACATAAGTCTGTGAACTGCCAAATTCAGATTTTGCAGTGCTTGCACTAACAATATGTTGTATCTAGTGGATCTAATGTTTTTTAACTCTTGAATGAAAGCATATATAGCCCAAGAAGAAATTAAGAGACAAATTTTCCAAAACAAGAACAATATAGATTATTATCAAAATAATGCTTAGATGAGGGTATTTAACTGTTTTACATTGCAAAACAGAAAAAAATGTCCATTACTTTGTAAGAGACCCTATAGTTTTCTCCTGTGTGCCTCTTTTTTGAGTTGCCACATACCTATGTCTGTGAGCTTGGAGACAGGCAGCAAAATCCCTTTTGGTGGCTGGTGAGCAGGTATGTGAATGCATGAGGACTCTGTACCACATTTAAGTGTCAGTACAAAAAAAGTGGAAATCTGTTGCATGTTATAAAACATCGCATTATGCCACCACTGCATGTCGCTACTCAGACACAATGACAAAGAAAAATTTTAGTAAAGTTTATAAAATTTGATGGGGGTGGACCCCACTGTCTCCAAGATATGATAAGTACAATCAGGTACCAAGATAAGATAAGTACAGTCGGGTACTTGCCATTCAAATATCTCAGTTTGCTTTGCAAACACCGATTTAATGTTCAGCTGTGACTCAGCTGTGTTGGAGGTGCAAATGGTCATGACGCTGGAGTGGTGGTTAAGCTAAGAGGCTGTTGAAGTTGCAGGGTTCTGGAAATGAATGCACCATGTGGTTTCGTATTCTGTCGTCTAGGTGAAGGGGGATTGGACTAGCCATAGGTCCTTTCTACATCTCGTATGAAGACTTGCATTTGAGTATCCTTTTAGGTAGGCAAGTTTTGTTCCAGCTCTACAAATGGAGAAAAAGCAGCACAAAAATTACTGGAATATCAGATTTGGGAGGCACTGAGAGCACTTCCCCAATAGGTCTTTGTTAAATGACTCTTCCATGCAAATTCTAGGTCTCCATGTCCTGGTTTACAAAGATTTTTACTCCCTAAATTAGAAAAATAAATATTTTTTATTACTTGTCATTTTTCTGTTTAACAATGGTTGTTTTCCTCTATACTGCTTTTCACTTTGCAGGAGGTGCCAGTTTGGATCTGAATTCTGTGGAACCAAAACCAAAAAAGTGGATCCTTGACATGACATGGCTCAATCTTGTGCAGTTATCTAGCTTGTACCCTTTTAATCAACTTCTGATGCAAGTTGTTAGGAATGAGAAGTCTTGGAAAGCTTGGTTTGATGAAGAAGCACCTGAAAAAGCTGTTATTCCTGATGGGTATGACAGCTTACTGGATCAATTCCGTAAACTGCTCCTTGTCCGTAGCTGGTGCCCTGATCATACCGTTGCCCAAGTAAGATATGCCTTTGTACAATGGTTATGCCACGTGGCATCTCCTGTAGAACTGCTAGTTCCAAACTTATGTTCTCTGAATTTGTTTTTATCGTAATATTTGTTGCGGAGTGAGCTATTTTGAAAATCGGATATTGAAATCCTTGTAATAAATATATGTGAAAGAAATATTAATTTATTTAATTACAATGAATTAGAAAGGGCATTGCAAAACATGAAGTAAATTGCGTTGGAGCTGTAAGAATACCATTCTTTTTGTGTGGCGCTTCTAAAGTGGAGTCATGAAACTTGTAAAGCAGTTGCATTCTTCCGGTGAATCAGAAGATACATACCTATTTTTTCACAGAAGTGGAAAGAGAACAGTTCACTTTGATGAAAGGTGCACTAAAATAGCAGATAAGCTGTTTACTTACCCTCCATGCTGAGGAAGTAATAATTAAGACTCTCTCGTGGCAGATATCATAAAAGAAACTGCAATAGACTAGCAGTTTCTCCACAGTCTGTGATATTTGGATTTTTCTTCTCTATGTAGGTCTGTAAGAGATGTATATGAGTACCCTCTATGATGCCTATGAGTATCCTCTTTTCACTTTTTTTGTCTTTAGCTACACTGAAAAGTAGTACTTCTGATTTGCTGCATATCTCAACTTTACATGTTACATGTTGTGATAGCATCTGTGTTGTATTTGGGGGACACCATTTTTTCATGGACCTCTTTTTCAACAAGACCCTTTCCATCCTTTTTCCTTTTCTTCTCTTCAGCTGGTAAGTGAGAGAGAAGTATGGGAGCTCCATCTGTCACAATTTAAACAGACAGAAGTAATAAAGCTGCTACTGCTCATTTATCAGCACTCTTATTGTCTTGCACAACCATCTTTGAGAAAGAATGTCTCTGAACAGTGGTTTCAAAAACCATAATTATTTTAATTTTTGAGGAAAGAGGGGATTCTTTTTGTTATTATCTTCTTTATCTCTTCTTTCCCTGCTGTGTTTCTCCAAGTGTTACAAAATTTTACCTCTCTTCGCTAGGGCAGAAGTTACACTTAATAGTGGGTGATTGAGTTACGTTTTTCTGGAATTGGCGTCTTCCTCAGTCCACCTTGTTCCTGGGTGTTTCTCTCTGTAATACATACCTCAGAATCTGTACTAGTAGTTCACACAGTTGGAAAATCTTATCAGTCAAAAAAAAAGCGTTTCAGACGCCAGGATAGCTTTAGAAGTCCTTTTAGAAAATGTCTGTGAAAAGAGGACAATAGAGGTGTAGGGAAATAAGGATAAAGTCGAGCTGTGTTTGTGTTTTGTAGAAACAGATATTCAGCATACGAGACTTAAATTGGATAAGCACTGGACAGGAGAATTTGTTTGAAGTCCCAACAAATATATGGAAACTTGTAACTGGGTCAGATGAAAGATCTGTCTAATCTGCTATGCTGTAGAGACAGTGTCAACAATACATGCTTAGAGGAGCTAAGAATGGGGCTGGTATAGAGAAACTCTTTTGTTTGGCTATCCACCAAGCTTTAGCAGTCAATAATCTAGGGGCAATATCTGGGCTGTCCTCAGAGCCAACAGTAGATCTATTCTGCATGGATTTCTTTAGTTCTTTTAAAAAAACCTTTTAGCATCCTCTAGCAACAATGTTCACAGGATGGCTGTTGTGTGAGCAGAATTCCATCTTTTCTTTGTTTGAAGTTTGCTATCTGAGAATTTCAATGGTTGCCTCCCATGGACTGCATCTTTTGTGACACAAAAATTGAAAATGAAAGTTTAGAAAGTCATTGAGTTCCAGTGTAGGTATTGGTAAATTCCACATCAGTGATTAATGCTAAATAAAAAAAATAAAAGGTATATATTTCTGGTAACTTGTTTTTTTTAGGCTCGACACTACATTGCAGAATCTCTTGGAGGGAAATACGCAGAAGGATTTATTCTTGAAATGGAAGCAATGTGGACAGAAAGCGACTGTCGAACACCTTTAACATGCTTTTTATCAATGGGGTCTGACCCCACTGAAAATATAGAACGTCTTGCAAAATCAAAGGTATCCTTCTAAACTGAGTTTGCTAGAGCTGATAAAGACATTTAAAATTATCCTTTGAACTAGAAATGGTATTTCTATATTTTACAGAAGTTTGAATGATGATACTTATATTCATACCAGTGTTCTCTAGAAGTTAATTTTGGACCAGTAGCCAAAATGCTTTTACTGAGGAAACGGAAATGTTACATTCTTGCTTTTTCCAGTTGTTTGATTCCAATGAGCCCTCTGTCTTTATCCAGCAGACTGTGATAGTCCATTACTTAGTGAAAGTACTCAGCTGTAAGAACAAAGCAATACTTGTGGTTTACACTGTGTCACATTCACTGTAGGAGCTGACAGTAGTGACGATTACAGGAAATCACAGAAAAACATCATAAATATGGTGACAAGAGAAATTAATTTGGAGGCTCTACCATTCAATCAGTTCACCTGATAGAGACGTTCAGCATTTTTTTCAGCACAGCATCATTTTAAGGCACTCTGTGCTTTGTGGTTTATGGTTCACAGTGTAGATGCAAGTGTGATTTTCCGAAGAACAACTTATTCACAGTAGATCTCCATAAATTTTCCTCCCTGTTAGAATGCATCTTCATTTAGAGGTGCAGGATTTTGGTATGCACTAAGTAAGGCTTGCTTGCAAAAGTGGGGAGCACCCACAAATCTCTTTAACTTATTAATTAGAAAGTTTAGATGCTCGTTCTCTTTGAAAATTAGGACTCTTATTTTATTTGTCTGACTGTGATAAAGAGTGCTTAAATTTAGGATCTAACTCTCACTTGAGTGTTTAAACTTAGGAATCTTAAGTCTGAAGTTGTTGATGTGATCCTTGTCCCCAAAAACTGTGCAGCCAGATAGCCAGCCAATATACAGACATAGGGAGGGAGAAGGACGGCAGTTGGGTGAGGAGGATTTTTAGGTTTATTGGAAGCAATGCATTGGAAGAACAATTTTATTCCTATTCACAAAATATTCTATTGCCTTTTTCTAAGATATGAGAGACATTTTGGCTTTGTAGATGATTTTAAATTAACTGCAAGTATATTTATAGACTAGAAATGGGTAATTTCTTTTAGTCCGTTTTCAAGTCCAAGTAAACAGATTAGGTGGTTGTGATTCGATTCCTGTTTTCATGGCCTATGGTATGAATACAAATGGAGTGTCAGCTTTGTGATGATGTTTTCATTCACCTATTTGGCTCTTCAACATATGTGTCCTATGAAATGTACTCCTAAATAAGTACTTACCCTGTCTCCAGTAGGAGTTAGTTTCTGTAATCAATAAAGAGTGGCTCCTTTAAAAGCGATTCAGAGCACACAATTGAAACTTAACTCTGACTTGCATAGAGGAGTTGAGTATTTCTATCCCATTGGCCATGTAAAGGGATAAGGGACACTAACCTCCTAATAGAGTCTCTTGAAGTCAGCTGGTCACTTAGAGTCACTCTTGCAAGGAGTGGAACAAAATGCTCTCCCATTCTGTCAAATCTTAAGCAAGACCTTAGACTGTCTGGGGAAGTGCTGGTAGGTAGAAGGTGCTCTGTAATTGTGACTGTTAAGAGACAGCAATTTTTGCCATCAAAGTATGTTGCAGTGGGCAGTTTTAATATGTTTTCGTGCTTTAAGGAAACATGTATAGAATAATAGAAAGTGAGGTGTCAAAAGAGCTAAAGGGATTGCCTTGTTTATTCGCACATGGCTTATGAACAAAGCAACATCAGCTAGGCTGTCATAACCTGAAGTTCAACTGTAATGTCAACTGTAAATGTAAAATTAACTGTAATGTTTAACTGTAAAGTTCCTGTCTGATCTCTTGAAGTAAAGATCTTACCACACAGCATATAGAAACCTTTCAAATATACAAAAGCCATCCAGATTCTGCAAATCAAATTACAAACACAGATCTTTTTTTTAAGTAAAAATGTATATTAACATTGTGGGACTGGGGGAGCACTTTAGTAGTTCTCTAGCTTTTGAAAAACGTATCTAGTTTTCAGAAACATTTGCAAGAGAGCTTTGTGTTTATTTTGCTAGTTTGTCAACAAATTGTACTTAGTTCCCGTCTTTCTCTGGGCTTTCTCTGCTTTTATCCAGAATAAACCTTTGACTTAACATAGGTTAACTGCACCAAGGATCTGATCTTGGTATATATGTGATTCTGTTCCTCCAAAGTAACCTATTTATTGTTTGGTGTTTTTTTTTTTCTTCTTAATGATAGAAAACTTCCAAAAGACATGCTGGGCCTATTTTTCAGGGATTTCCCTTTTACAGGCATGATTTGTAGTCTTAAAATGGATTGTCAGTACTGATGGTACCTCTAAGTCTGATATTAACAATATAAATCAATTATCTGCAGTTGGAAATGTTCAAATTCGTGGCCAGAATTTATTTTTCACTCTAAAATTTAGTTGTTCAGAGGCTGTCTCGCAAAGAAATGGAAACAGTATCTGTGACTACTGAGCTATATAACCTTGTTTATAAACGAAGCAAGCTCTATCTTAAAACTAGTTGGATTTCTGCCCCCTTTATTTTCACTTGAAGATGGAGTGAAAATTTAACTTTCTGAATTAAAATGAAGTTCATTATGCCTAGCACTTTGACTTCATTAAAACCAGACATTTTTATTATTGTAGAGATAGTTTCTTCTTTCAGGGAATGATGCACAGAACCTTCAACAGAACTGTCAGGGCCACTATAGTGACTAAAATGATAGTATTTTCATCTGGATAGCAATGTATTAAGATGACACAGATATATTGGTATGACTCATTATTGAGAGAAACATTCTCTTAATACGCAGACATTTTGATAATTCTTTCAGGAGTAAAATGAGGACAATCCATAGTGAAAAATATTTTTTCCTTGTCTTGATGTTTCTATAACCTTTAATGATTGTACATTTGAGAGGTAACATTGCTGAGAAGAGCAAATTTTGAGCAGATGCCTTGTTAGGGAATAATGTACCAGCTGAATATTTATGCACTCTGCAGGGGTAGTCATAGTCTTTGACTTACGGAGTGCTAGCTGTACTCAGACACATCTTAGAAAAGGTAAAGTTTTTGCTCCTCCAGCACATAGCCAACTTCACAGGCTATTTAGCTTTGCTTCTTTTAGCTGCAATTTCAGGTTTTACTGACCTGAGAGCAGGATTTAACTGCTTTCTGATCTTTGGCATTCTCTTCTTAAATCTTTCACCAGGATGAGGATCATATACAGGAGCTGAATTTATACTGTTCAGTAAAATCAGGTCAGGGCCTGTTCTCTGACCCTAAGGCCAAATGACCCAGCTCAGCTTGTGTCCATATGCTTAAAGATTTTTGTCCTGCAGAAGTAGCGTAGTCTCATCCACGCTGTTTAGGACTGGATAACTTCCTTCTTTTTTGTTCACAGTGAGAGTCCCAGTAGCAGGAAAACCTTTGTAGCTCTCAGCCAGCTGAAGATAGGCCCAGATTGATAAGTCTTTATGCAGCTTATTGCTCACAGCATGAGGGATACTCAGCTGTAGGTCTTGGACATGAAACTGTCCATGAAACTAAGGGTTTTCATCTATTCCATTGCCCTCAACATGTATATAGAATAATATGCTCAACTGGGTTTTATAATTCTGGTTTTCCCTGGTAGGAGTCAGGCAGCCAACCTAAGCCAAGGAACTACTTACTTAACAAGAACAAGGGTAGTAAGAACATAAGCCAAGAGGGGGTCTGCCTGCACGTTACTTACAGACTTGTATGGTCCTGATCGCAACCAAGTGCAACCTTGTCTTTTTCAGATCCCCTTGTGAGAGCGTGTATCATCTTCTGTTTTTCTGAACAACTGGCTTTCTTCTCCCATGGCCTCTGGAGGAAAGACTCCATAAACTTCCAGAATTCTTTTGTTTGCATTTATGAGCTTTGTCTCTTCTGAATCCAGAAAACTAACAGCTAGAAAACTAGCTAGAGCTAGCAGATCACCAAACTAGAATCCTCTGGATCAGTGGCTCCACAGCTGCCAGTTAACAATACAGGATGTTTGCTAAGGAATGACTTAATGTGAACCAATCTTTCCTGTCCTGACTGCTTCCTTGACAGTTCTCTGTTAGGTGAAATATGTTCAGACAGTAAAAAGACACCAAAATTGTTGGCTTTACCCTGTGCATTAATTATTATGTGGACCCATAGTATCTGTCCATCTCAAGGTAGTCCACATCATAGGAAAAAGAATAGTCAGGCAGCTATGTTGTTGTGTGTATGTCCTGTTTTATTTGGGAAAGTGGGGAAAAGGAAGGGAAAATGTTTCAGTTGTCTTACCCCATTGACTTTGTTAGATGTGCAAAAAAAGATTGTGTCCAGTGGGTGTAGTTTTCTTTCAGCAGTTGGAAGGTAAGAGCAACTTGGAAGGGTTTGCTTTTTTGTTTACTCTGTTTTAATATAATCAATCTCCATTGATATTAGCGGTTTTCTTTGTGGCACTCTACTCTCTAATCTCACTACACATGGACCTGCAGAAGCAATACATCATGTGTATAATCATTCTAAAGAACTATATATAAAAGAAACTTTCTTTTTTTCCTTCCAGAACATTCCCTGTCGTGCCATTTCAATGGGTCAGGGCCAGGAAGTCCATGCAAGGCGCCTGTTAAATCAGTGCATGCAAGATGGAGGATGGCTCCTTCTGCAGAACTGCCACCTTGGCTTGGAGTTTCTTAGTGAATTAATGGACACCATCACAACAACAGAATCTATGAGTGAAGGTTTCAGGACCTGGATCACTACAGAGGCTCACCCAGAGTTTCCTATTAATCTTTTACAGTCCTCTATCAAATTTACTAATGAACCCCCTCAAGGTAGGAAACCATGCTTTTTTTGAGTTTTGGGGCTTGCTTTTTCCTGCCCCCTCTGTACCACTATACTCTGTGCAGTGTTTTAATTTTTATTCTCCATTGTAACATTAGCCAAATACAGTACTGTGTAAGTCAGTCTTGCGATGTGTAAAACATGACTCTTTTGGGGAGAAAATGGATATTGTTTGGTTTTGTTACAGAAATTTATAGTGATTTTGTTGTTTGTGTAGAATCTGTGGAGAATGCCAGGTCAGCGGTCCTTTTTTAAGCCTAGTACACTCCAGCACTCTTTTCTTTCTGTCCTGTTGACACCACCCAAGGATGCAGAGGGGAACCAATCCTGTGCTCTACTGGGTAAGAAAAGGAAGGACTTTTCTGAACACCCAACCGCAATCTCCCAAGCTCCAGTATGTAGCTGTGGCTGTTGCTTCTTGTTATGTCATCTGGCACTGCTGACAGGAGACTGACACCAGCATCTTTGTAATTGTCCTTCAAATATTTGTGAGCTGCTACTGAATCACCCCTTAACCTCTGTCACAGGCAAGACAGTTAATAACAACCCATAGTAGATCTGAATACTTGGGGTTTACTTAAGAATTGATGAGATTAGGGCTTTTATGCTACTTGCTTATTTTACACACTCACTCTCTCAAGCTCCCAGCCTCCTGTATTGCATTCATTTCGTCTTGACTTCCCTTCCCATTGGAGAGATCGCTGCTGGCCCAGGAGGGTCAGACAGAAAGTCATGTTGGTTTCATGCATGTTGGTGCAGCTACTTGCAGCTACCAGTCTTGGACATTACTGGCCTAGGTCCCTGGGCATCCCCTGGCATTTGCCTCCGTGCATCTCCCCTACCTCCAGGATCTTTCCCCACTTCCAGGATGTTTCTTCAAGCTAGAATGTTAATCTCATGCTTTCTGGGCCTCTAAGCCCCCAGTCTTCCTAATCTAAGTAGTCTATGTGCAGAAGCACAATGTGTGATCAGCATCCTAATTGGCAGTTCTGACTCATGTTTCTGTATTAATTGGAGGATTCAGGATGTTTCACTTTTTGCAGCCTGTACCATTCGCAGCTGGCAAGTAGCAGGTTTGTCCCTGAGAGTTCAAAATTTCAGTTTTGGACAGCTACCATCCCTCATATGTGCATGCAATTATCTGCCGCCTTTCAGTGTTCACAGTTTAAGCTGGTTTTTGCATACCACAGCCTCCTCTTCAACAGACTAAACAAACTCAACCTTCTTATCCTATCTTTGTAGGTCATGCACTCTCAGTATCTGACCGCCTTTATTGCCCCATCCAGTTTCTCCACACCTCCCTTGTGTGCCAAATGTGGTCAATGTATCTGAGGGGAAGCCTGATCAGTGCTAAGTGGAAAGTGATAACTTCCTTCAGTCTGCTAGCTGTGCTTTTTCTAAGGTAGCCCACTATCTGGATAGCCTTATTTGCAATAAGAGTGCAATGTTGGCTTATAGTCAACCTGGCATCTGTGATAACCCTGAGGTGCTTACGAGTAGATCTCAGCTAGCAGATCTCAGCTTGTACAAATGCATGGGGTTATTGTGCTGCAGGTGCAGAATGTTGCAATTCTCCTTGTTGAACTTCTGGTTTTGTTGGCCAAGTCTTCATCTCTCTCTAGATCCCTCTGGACTGATGCTCTGCCATTTAGTATGTCAACCACACTCTCTAATTTAGTATTGTCTGCAAACTTGTTGAGGTTGCCTTTGTCTCCTTATCCAAGACACTGATGAAATATTGAACAATATCTGTCCCTGGTGTACTTTGTTTTTTTTCTGGCTGCTAGGATATCTCAAGCCATTGATTACTTACTATTCTGTGAGCCTAGTAACCAACCTGCTAGCCTTCTACAATAAGATGATTGGTTTAGTGAATGAGGGGAGAGCACAGGATGTTGTTTACCTTGACTTGAAGAAGGCTTTTGACATAGCCTCCCAATACATCCTTATAGGCATAGTGATGAAGTAGGCTTACAGAAGTGGACAGTGAGGTTGATTGAAAATTGTGTGAACTCCCAGGCTCAAAGGGTTGTGGTCAGGTGCACAAATCCAGCTGGAGAGCAGTCACCAGTGATGTACCCCGGGGGTCAATACTGGGGCCAGCAGTGGTTAAAATTTTCGCTAATGACCTGGATGATGGGACACCCTCAGCAACTTTATAGTTGATACAAAGTGGGAAGAATGGGCTGGTACACCAGAAGGTTGTGTTGATCGGTGGGAGTTTCACAGGCTGGAGAAATGGACTGACAGGAATCTGCTGAACTTCAACATAGGGAAATGACAAATACTCCCCCTGGGGAGAAAGAACCTCATGCACCCATACGTGATGGGGCTGACCAGCTGTAAAGCAGGTTTGCAGAAAAGGACCTGGGGTTCCTGATGGAAACCAAGTGGAACATGAGCCAGTAATACACCCTTGGAGCAAAGATGGCCTGCAACACCCTCAGCTGCATTAGGAAGATCATTTCCAGCAGATTGAGGGAGGTCATTCTTCTCTACTCAGCCATGGTGAGAGCACATTTAGAGTGCTGTGTCCAGGTCTGACCTCCCCAGTGCAATGGACAGAATGAGTCCAGTGAGAGGCCATAAAGATGCTGAAGGGATTGGAGAACACGACATATGAGGAGAGGCCAAGAGAGCTATGATTGTTTAACCTTGAGGAGAAATGGGGTATCTTATCAATGCATATAAATATGTGATGGGAGTGAGTAAAGAAAACAGCAAGACTTTTCTCAGCAGTGCCAAGTGACAGAAAAAGAGGTGATGGACACAAATGGAAATCCAGGAAATTCCACTTCAGCATCAGAAAAAGCTTAACCCACTGTGAGGGTGGTCAAATACTGGAACAGCTTGTTCAGTGAGTTTGTAGACTCCATCCTCAAAACCCACATGGATAAGGCGCTGAGCAACCAGCTGAAGTTGACCCTGCTTTGAGAAGGGGTGTTGCGCAAGGTGACCTCCAGAGGTCCCTTCCAACCTCAACTATTTGGTGTTATTCTGTGTGATATGAAAACATCCAGCTTTTCTAAGTAGTCTCTAACCTGTTGCTCTCCTGCTGTTGAATGTGTCTCTCTTACCCAAACTATGCTGCTACTTGCAGATGTCCTTTATATGTTTATAGAACCAACTTACTACCCTGCTTTATGTCTACTTATTATGTATGATGAGGGAAGGTTAATTCATGTTTTGGACTGTGGCAGAAAGAAATCCTCAAGCCTGACACTTATTTTGTCTTTTAACTCCCTCATGTTTAACTAACTGTGTAATGCATTAACTTGCCCTTCATCTATATATATGTGTGTTGCCACTGATTTCAGTTAATGAAGTCAGTAGGAGCTGAGAATTTTTATCCAAGGTCATATTTAATTCCTCAGTCATTTAAACCTCTTATTTCAGTATTCATCTTCCTTTGAACATTAGTAAGATGTCTACAAAATGTCTGATCTTGTGAAAGACATCCTGTTTCAGTGTATAGTCTCCACTCTCAAGAGCAGTTAGTCACTCTGCTGTTAAAAATTTCATACTTCTTTCTCTTCTTCTCCCCCCTTTGTAATTCAATGCTCAGCATCTTTTTATTGTACTGTGACCCCTCCTTATCATTCAAATGATAACACCCTATAGCTCCAAGAGGCTATTTTATAAGCCAGGTTATAGCCAATTTACAACTTGCATTTAGTAATAGAAATATGCCCGGTGTAACAATTTAAGTCAGGATGAAATATAAACAGTTTTAGTTTTCTGATACTGTCCTGCCATGTTGGTAGCACAATGTGATAAAGCATTTTTGTTTGATTACTTTGTCTTGATTTTGGAAATCTCTTATGATACCCTTATAGTATTTTGAAAAGCTGTTTGTTTGAATATTGTTCTACAGGATTTTTGTGAAGTAGGAAAGAAGCAAAAGGGCTTTTATTGTGTCATAGGAAGTATGATGACTTGGACAGTCTATTCACTGCACTTGAAATCTGTCTTTTTAGACTTGTGTTAAGCTGATTAGGTGGAAGATATTGTAAGAGGGACCTGGTGTCCCTCATGCTCGGTATTGTCTGCCAAAGGTAGATGATACTTCAGTAGCGCTGCCTGAAAGCATCTGGGAGTAGTGGGGCTTGTGTATTCATGGAAGCTGAGATTGTATCAGTATCATTTGCCTAAAGCTGTTCCTGGGATATGAAATGTCAGTGCTCAAACAAACCTCCCCAAGTGTTAGTACTTGCGCTATGAATTTAGGTTCTCGTCTTAGCAGCTTGGTGCCTGTATGCCAGTTTGAGAAGCTGCGTACAGAATGTTGAGATTGTTGTAGGAATGAAATCTAAATAAAATTGTCTTCAGTAGAACTAAAATCTCATTTTATATGTAAATATCGAAACACAAACTCTTGGATATTCATTGCTATATTTCATATGATGTTAGGTGTCTTTTTGATTGCCACATAGTTGCTGAATAGTTATGTTTATTTCAGTTGTTATTGGTAACATTTAGAATATTGTAATTGTAATTCCTTCCAGACTCTTGAACTTAATTTGGTGTGTCACCTACATGAAACAAAATGTAATTGAAGTTTGCCTGCTATGACCAGCTGAACAGATAATTGATTCAAAGAGATTATTTGAAGCTATAAATAAGATGATACTGTAAACTGGAATAGAGAATTCTGCTTAACGAAATGTATGGGTTCCATACATTTTTTTGCTCATATATTACATTTTTATACTTATTTTCTAGGTGTGAAAGCTGGCTTAAAACGAACATACTCAGCTGTTACTCAGGATCACCTAGAAGTGAGCAACATGCCACAGTGGAAACCACTGCTATATGCTGTAGCATTTCTTCACACAACTGTTCAGGTTTAAAAATACAGTTCTTTTCTTCTGTCATAAAGCCATGTTTCACTTATTAATGCACCATGTTATTAAATGAAAAACATGTTTAAATGAAAATCCCACGTTGGTAAATTAATACAAATAAAATAAGAAAGAAAACAACACACCTCTATTGCTGCAACTGTCTTAGAACTTAGAACTTTGCTCATGTTGATCTTGTACCTCCAACAGGCATTTCAGAGGGAAAAAGGACAGTCAACCAATGATCAGTTAGTGTATTCTTCTGTTAAAGTCTTTGGGCATGGCTGTGTGATCTGTCTTTCAACTAACAGGTTTTTTACTAATATTTTAAATCATAAAAGCACATTAAAGAAATTTACATCTTGGGTTGGAAAACCATAGTCTTAAAACTGCTGCTTTCACAATGAGAAGGGCTAAGAGGATGAATATAAATCCTTCCTGCAGTGAAACCTGTAGGAGGAAATTAAGGTGGAAGATAGTTTTGGGTCTTGCCTTTCAGGAGTTCCATTAAAGAAAGTGCTTTATGGATTAACCACAACTTTTCATCATTCTGTTGATAGATTTTGCAGTATCTTTAGTTTATATTTGGTGCCTAGTTAATTTAACTCTGTGGCATCCATGCACTGATACATTGTGGTCTAATGGAAGCCTGTGGTATGCTTGTCTTTGGCCCATCGCTTCTTTCTTGGTGGAAATTAAGAATGTTTAAATACCAGATACTGGCCTAACAACTACATACTGCCAGCTGCATCTGTAAATGATTCAGTAAGAAGCAGCTTTTGCTACTTCGCATCTGCACCATGCAGAGACATCAGTGGTATGAATATACCTAGTCCACAGGAGGACCATAGACAGTGATCATGGCTGATGAGTTTGGACATCCTTTCCTAAAAGAGTAGCTTCATTTTTGAAATTCAAAAACTATAGTTCTAGTCTCACAGATTTGCTACACTTAAAAAAGATTTTTTTCTGTGTGAAAATCTTAATATTCCTCTTCTTTGTTCGTATCTGTTTACTGATGATGGTAAATTAAGAGATTTATAACTACTAGATAAGCATTTGGCCTTGTGTGTGTTAAGAGAAGAATCATTTTTTTTAAGTTTGTGAAATACAGCCCCAACTGGACTACTGCGTTCTTAGCATATTTCATGTATTCTTCTGTACTTAATGTTTTCTTCACAGTTAATATCAATCAGCCTTTTACTTTAACTCTATCTATTTTACAGGAAAGACGAAAGTTTGGTTCATTGGGCTGGAATATTCCTTATGAATTTAATCAGGCAGACTTTGCAGCCAGCGTGCAATTTGTTCAGAATCATTTGGATGATATGGACATTAAACATGGAGTGAACTGGAGCTGTGTTCGCTATATGCTTGGAGAAGTACAGTATGGTGGCCGTGTAACTGATGACCTTGACAAAGCACTGCTGAATACATATGCAAGAGTGTGGTTTGGAGAGCATATGTTTAGTGAACAATTTTGTTTCTACAAAGATTATATTATTCCAAAAGGGAAAACAGTTGAAGACTATCTCCACTACATAGAGCAATTGCCAGTGATTGATACACCTGAGGTAAAATATTTCAATATATTAAAGGGAGTTTTTGTCCGATAAATAATTTAATGAGGTATATTTTCCAGAGCCATGAGTGTATAGGTCAAGATTAGCAGGCAGACCATTATAGTGGGTATCTAGTGTAGGTCTGCTGACCAGGAATAGGTAGATGAGGCCTTCTTCAAACAATTGGAAGAAGTCTCACATTCACAGGCCCTGGTCCTCATGGAGGACTTTAATGACCTTAATTATCTGCTGGAAGGGTGATACAGCAGGGCTCAAGCAGTCTAGGAGATTTCTTGAGTGCATTAATGACAGTTTCCTGGCACAGGTAACTGAGGAGCCAACAAAGAAAGGCGCTTGGCTGGCCCTGATACTTATGAGCAAGGAAGAACTGGTCAGGGATGTGAAATCCAGAGGCAGCCTTGACTGCAGTGGCCAGTGGTGGAGTTCAGGATCCTAAGAAGAGGGAGTAGGGTAAAAAGCAGGACCACAGCCCTGGATTTCAGGAGAGCAGACCTAAACCTCTTCAGAGGTTTCTACCAGGCTTGGAAGAATCCCATGGGATATGGCCCTGGAGAGAAGAGAGGTCCAGGAGAACTGGTTTATATTCAGGGATCACCTCCTCCAAGATCAAGAAAGATCCATCCTAACAAGTAGGAAGTCAAAGGCAGCAGGAAGCCTGAATGGATGAACAAGAAGCTCCTAACTGAATTCAGACATAAAAAGAAAGTGTACAAGCGGTGGAAGCAGGGGCAGGTGACCCAGCAAGAGTATAGAGCTACTGTCCAATCTTGCAGGGACAGGGTTAGGAAAGCCAAGGCCAAAGTGGAGTTGAATCTGTCAAGGAATGTGAAAGGATTTTACAAGTACATAAACAGCAAAAAGATGACTAGGGAAAATGTGGATCCATTGCTGAAAGGGTCAGAAGAACTAGTGAGAAATGATATGGAAAAGGCTCAATGCCTTCTTTGCCTTAGTCTTTACCAGTAAAACTGGCCTCCAGGAATCCCAGGCCCCTGAGATGAAAAGTCTAGAACAAGGAACTTACCCCTGGTGGAAGAGGACCAGGTTAGGGAGCATTTAAACAAACTGAACATATGTAAGTTCATGGTACCTGATAGGTTGCAACCTTGAGTGCTGAGGGAGCTGGCTGATGTCATTGTCAGGTCACTTCTGATTACTTTTGATTGAAAGATGTTCCTGAAGGATGGAAGATAGCAAATATCACTCCAATCTTCGCGAAGGGAATAAGAAAGATGTGGGGAACTCCAGGCTGGTCAGCCTCACCTCAGTCCCTGGGAAGGTCCTGGAGAAAATCCTCTTGCAAAGCATTTCCAAATGTATGAAGGACAAGCAGGTGATTGAGAGTAGCCAGCATGGATTTGTGAAGGAGAAATTATGCTTAACCAATGTCAGCGTTCTACAATGAGGTGACCAGTTTGGTGGATGAGGGTAGAGCAGTGGATGTTTTTTACCTCAACTTTAGTAAGGCCTTTGACACTACCTCCTATAACATCTTCATAGACAAGCTGACAAAGTATGGGTTAGATAAGTGTGCTGTGAGGTGGTTTGAAAACTGGCTAAATAACCGGCCCCAGAGGGTTGTGGTCAGTGGCATAAAGTCCAGTTGGAGACAGGTCACTAGTGCTGTATGCCAGGGGCCAATACTGGGGCCAATACTGTTTAACATCTTTGTTAATGACCTGGGTGATGGGGCAGAGTGCACCTTCAACAAGTTCACAGGAGATACAAAACTGGAAGGAGTGGCTGATAGACCAGATGGTTGTGCTGCTATCCAGAGAGATCTGGTCAGGCTGGAGAACTGGGCAGAGGGGAATCTCATTAAATTTGACAAGGGGAAATGCAAATTCCTGCATTGTTTGTCCTAGTGGACAACTAGCTGACCGTGAACCAGCAACGCACCCTCATGGCAGAGGCCAACAGTATCAAGGCCACATTAGGAAGAGGAAGGTGATCCTTCCTCTCTGCTGAGCACTGGTGAGACTATATCTGAAGTTCTGTGCCCAGTTCTGGGCTCCCCAGTACAAGAAAGTTACGGAGTGAGTCCAGAGCAGGGCCGTGAAGATGATTAAGGGACTGGAGCATCTGTCATATGAGGAAAGGCTGAGAGAGCTGGGATGCTTTAGCCTGGAGAAGAGGAGGCTCAGGCAGGATCTTATCAATCTGTATAAACACCTGTTGGGAGGGTGTAGAGATGGAGCCAGAGTCTTTTCAATGGTACCCAGTGAAGGAACAAGAGGCAATGGACATAAATTGAACAATAGGAAATTCCATCTGACAACAAGAAAACATTTTTTTACAGTGAAGGTGGTCAAGCACTGGAAGATGTTGCCCAGAGAGGTTGTGGAGTCTCGACCTTTGTAGATATTAAAATCCCAGCTGGACACTGTCCTGGACAGCCTGCTCTATCTGACTTTGCTTGAGCAGCTGGTTTGGATTAGATGACCCTCAGAGGTCCCTTCCAAACTAAACTATTTTGTGATTTTGCAATTCTGTATGGGATTGAGCAGACATGCAAACTGAGAAATAAGGAAGATAAAAAAGCCATATGGTCTCATTTTGCAAGCTATAATTGAGAGATTATTCCATTTTGACAACAGGAAGGATGTTGCCATGAATTGATGGGGTAGGGTGCAGGGTAGCTCCTGGTTGCAACCACTTTTACATGACCCAGTGCGTGTATACTGCAGTGGTCACATTAATTGGAGGACTGCAACTTTCTGCTCCCTCTAGTACAGGCACACATGATGAAGTTAGTTAAAATTGAAACAGAAGTGAATGCTCTGGATTTCTGTCTCATTGCTATTAAGTTGATAAATGCCTTTGGAAGTAAGTTCTATTAAGATTAAATAGAAAGGACTGAACAGAAAAAAATGGTTTTCTGTTGCTGATAATGTGCTGGCTGAGAGGGTGAGTAGATTCCAAGGTCATAAATTAAACTTGAAAAGTTTTGAATCTCTGAAGGTAGTGAAACCAGAGTGCAAGAGTATTTGTGCTGGCAGCGATGCACCTTTTCCAAGTGAGGGTAAATGCAGCCATGATAATGTACCAGTGGGATCCACCTAAGCCCAGATCATGAAGTGGTTCCTATCAGCGTATGAACCTTGACTCTATCAGATTTCAGGTGCTACTTTCATGGGTCTGCTTTTCTAAGCACTTGGGAACCTATCTCACAATGCTGCAATGTATTTTTAAAGTATTTTGATGCCTGCAAAAACTCTGTATGTATGGTTTGATATAGAGGAATTTTACCTTTGACTTTTATGTAAATAAGATCAAGTCCAGGAATGCAAACATCTTTTTCTCCTTCACATTTTCACAGGTTAGGAAGAAAGCTATGACTTTCTTCTGTCATTCCAAAATCTGTCAAAATTGCTCATGGAAACCTTCAACCTTTTAATCTCCCAGTCGTCTTCGTTCCACAAAGGATATTGTGCTAGTCAAAACAGTGTATCTTTGTTTCCTTCCCTTTCCATTTTTGGTTAAGAGAGAAAGACTGAATAAGTCTCATTGCTGTATCCTTGCTCTTTTGATGAAATTTCAACCTCTGATCAGAATAAACACTGACTTCTGAAGAGGGCTATTGAACTCAGCAATCCCTTTGAAAGTGACTTTGATTTCAGAGGGGTATAGAGCTTTAGCAATTGGTTTTGAGGATTTATCAGGCTAAAAAAAATCCTGAACGACAGAATCCGACATCCTCTTTTTAATCAAAGTTCCCAGAGATTTTGGATCAAAAAGAATGAGAGATTGGGCTCCTTGATTAATATACAGGACATCCAGGACACGGGTCTACCCACTGCTTTACTACTCTGGTTTCTTTGTTCTTATTCCTTCATACATCACTTGCATAAAAACATAGGACCAGAGTTGTCTCCCATGTAACATCCCTGTCTTTGGCAATATTACACCAATTTTGAAGTTAGCCCTTGGACTAGCAGTACAATTTACATTCACAATAGCAGATTATTTTCATGTTTCTAACTTGGGCTATAGCATTGCCACAAAATCTGCTAGAGCAAAAACAAAAAACCAAACCCTTATTGTGCAAGAGCAAAAGCAGAAAAGAGTGTATCTTCACATGTGTATTTCATTCCATATAGAACATGAGTGTAACAAAGTGCATTGATTTTTTCACTTTTTACAGTTCTAAATATTCAGGTTGAGTAAACCACTATGTGTAAAACATGTTAAATCCTACTTGGAACCCAATTCCATGCTAGTAATAGTCACACCTTCTCTCACACGCGGTATTAGGTCTGTACTGTGTTCTTTGTGCTGTTGTAAGGATCAGATCCACAACTGGTGAAAATCAGTGCAGCTTTGCTGGCTTTGACAGATGCAGCCACTTATATCCCTTGCCTCTGAGTTTCTAGATTTGCAAGCATAACAATATTACATATGGCCCTTTTTATTCTGTCCTTAGAATATGTAAATATTGGTTACTAGAAGTGTCTTCTTGTAATATACCAATAATAATGTAAAATATGAAAACATGAAAAATGAGAAACAGAAGATTGCTTGGCTTTGGTGCTCAGTTGAAGGGTCAGTGGTTGGATCAGTGGTTCAAAGTTTGTAAGGGATAGTTAATAGCTATAATTAAATGAGAACTTTTGAAATAAGTCACAGTATAACTCCTCCTGGAGAAGAGTTGTAGTTGTCAACCTGACAATTATAGACTTACTGATATTTCAGTGGAAGTTTCTGAGAAAGCTATTATCATTCAGACAAAGGGCATCTTTGCAGTAATTCTGTGCTAGCTGTATCTTAAATAAAATAATTCCATTTCAGAAGAAGGGGAAGTAAGGAGTGGGAGACTTAAACCAAAAATAGCTAAACCATAAAATATCCTAAATGTATCACCAGTCATAAAATCTTTAGGTACTTCGAATACGGGCAGTATTTTATTCACTGTGCTGCATGCCTTATAAGCCTAAGAGACTGAGTGGAAAAAAATGTGTTAGAAATGGTAACTGGTCTGATTATTAGGGGCATCTGCTTGAGCTGGTACAACAGCAACAGATCTGTAGAGACAAAGAGCTTGTGGTGAGGGGTCAGTGTCCACATATGACATGTTTCCAACAAGCTCTAGTCTGAACCAGTGGAAAGGAATCAGTTTGAACCCCCTGATAGCACTCCACAGCATGATCCAAAACCTGCTATGTGAAGATAATCAGAAGTTAATTTAAAAAACCCCCACTCATATGAATGAAAACGCTATTGTATGTGCAGACTCTGTTCATGTTTTTGTGTAATTTGGGCTTGGTTCTTGGCCAGTTAAATGGGTGTACTTCCACTGACCTATTCATATCTATTGTTTTATAGAGCTGAGGATTTTCTTCCTTGTTTATCCATTTCCATGCATTCTTTCACTGGTAGAATTTTAGAAGGAAAATCACAATTTTTAAAAGATTTTTTTCCCTTTTACTTTAAGGTATTTGGACTTCACCCTAATGCAGATATAACTTACCAGACTAACCTGGCTAATGAGACATTAAGTACAATAGTGAGCATCCAGCCCAAAGACAGCAGCACTGGAGGAGGAGAAACCCGAGAAGCAGTGGTGCAGCGTCTTGCTGATGAGATGCTAGAGAAGTTACCTGCAGATTATAACCCTCATGAGGTATATGCTGCTTTATAGATACAGATGGTTTATGTATGTATGTATGTATATGTTTTATGACTTTTATTGTGCTTCTTAAATTTAACTGGCATGTGTTTTAGAAAGCTCTTAAAATTATGTATAGTGTTTTATAAGTCTCTTTTTGTTTATTATCTCAAATACTCCTATGTCGGAAACATGTATTTCAAATGCCATAGTCCACTTTATTAGTCACCTTAACTCAGAAGAGCCATTAGAGACTTCAGAAAGTTCTTGCCCTCCTTAGTAGCTTAAAGGAGGACACCAGGACCTCTTTCTGAAGGATCAATGATCTTATAGTGGCTACAGCTTTCAATTTACCTACTCTTATCATGATACCAACATTATGAATAATATATTTTATCACTGACGTTTTCATGCCCCAGATTTTTTGGAGTTTGAGCTATAACAGACATATTTGTCAATCTTTCCTTGCATTTTTGATTAACAGTCTAATTAAATGGAAAAATCCAGCATAAAGCACTCTTGTATCAGTAAGTAGGATCTGGTGTCTTGCCATGTGTTTCATGAACAGTAACTCTTGAAAACCCCTCATTTCCATGATTTTATTGTTTACAATTCTGTTTTGCACTGATGGTGCTTTTTTTCCCTGGTTGCAATCCAAGCTTGTAGAGTGCCCAGTATGCAGTATTGCAACTTGTTATGTTATACTTTTTCTTCTCTGGCCAACTTAGAATGTCCACTTAGGTTACAACCAATAGTCTTGGGGCCCTGACAATATCTCCTGTCTTCTGTTCTACTATTTGCCTCAGATTTAATGTGTCTTGTATAAATAGCCTCTTCTGTACTATCATAATTCAACTCAGAACTTATCTTTTCATTACCCTCTTGGCAAGCTATTTAAAATCTGCAACTTTTTTTGGTGAGGTTTCCTAACAGCCTTCTCCATATAGTTATTTTTCCATCCATCCCTGCTTGTGTTTCTCTTTTTTTGTCACCTGCTTATTGAGTGATTCCCAAGGATAGTATATAAATCATTTATTTGTAGAATTTGATTTGGAGTGGAGTCTAGTTTTCACATTATTATTTAATAGTAAATAAATATTAGATATAGCAAATGAAATATAGTACGTATAATAATTAATAACACTTAATTACTAATTCAATAAATTTAATAATTTACACCTTGGATCTACATCTATAATCTACACCTTGGATTGTTCTCAGTCCTTTTCCCTTATCCTTCCTATCAGAGTAAAGCTGTTTCATGGAACTAGTTTATTCTAGTTTTATTCAGCTCCTTAGAAATTTTTTTTTCAATTTGCGATAGCAATAGAATACTGAATGCCTGGGTAGCATATATGGTTTTGCCATGTTTGTAATATGTGTATTGAGCTAATCTTTTTTCAATATATTTGCTAAATCTCCAAAGGAGTATTTCTTCATTCCCTTGTTAAACTGCCAACTTTTTTCCTCCTGAAGAATTCGTAATACTTAGAAGACATCAATACTACTGGACTTCATACTGTAACCACAGGGTATTCTTGCCCTCAGATTTTACCCCTGGGAAATTTGTGCAGTGCCTTGTAGTCTTTAAAATGCACACACGCTTCTTTAATCCAAATTTCACTTCTAAATGGTTTGAACAAATACTATTTTTCTCTGGCATCTCTTCTGTTTAATCTTGGTCTCATTTACCCTCATTCCTTCTTGGTTTATTCATAAAATCATAGAGTAGTTTGGATTGGAAGGGA
>NW_009208920.1:0-420 GCF_000690835.1 Fulmarus glacialis
CCCCCTGGTTGAGGTGACAATCCACTGTCCCCCATAGTGACACCCTCCCCATTCCCACTGTGTCACCGTCCCGGTTGAGGTGACAATCCCCTGTCCCCACTATGTCACCACCCCCCTGGTTGAGGTGACAATCCCCTGTCCCCCACGGTGGCACTCTCCTTGTCCCCACTGTGTCACTATCCCCACAGTTGTGACAATCCCTTGTGCCCCACGGTGACACCCTCCCTGTCCCCACTGTGTCACCGTCCCCCCAGTTGAGGTGACAATCCCCTATCCCCCATGGTGACACCCTCCCCCTCCCCACTGTGTCACCGTCCCCCCAGTTGTGACAATCCCCTGTCCTCCATGGTGACACCGTCCCTGTCCCCACTGTGTCACTGTCCTGTTGAGGTGACAATCCCCTGTGGTGGCACTCTCCCT
>NW_009208920.1:474-797 GCF_000690835.1 Fulmarus glacialis
AGTCCCCTGTGGTGGCTCTCTCCCTGTCCCCACTGTTTCACCATCCCTGCGGTTGAGGTGACAATCCCTTGTCCCCCACAGTGGCACTCTCCCTGTCCCCACTCTGTCACCTTCCTGGTTAAGGTGACAATCTCCTGTCCCCTGTGGTGGCGCTTGCCCTGTCCCCACTCTGTCACTGTCCCGATTAAGGTGACAATCCCCTATCCCCTGCGGTGACGCTCACCCTGTCCCCACTCTCTCACTGTCCCGTTGAGGTGACAATCCCCTGTCCCCCGTGGTGACACTGCCACCATGTCACCCCCCCCGAGGAGATGTCCCCCGTC
>NW_009208921.1:0-10023 GCF_000690835.1 Fulmarus glacialis
TTTTACTTACAATTGTTATATATATTGTTTACTTACAATATATACACCCAACTGAAATTATGTATATATAATATTATTGAAATTATATGTATATATAAACCCACACTTTTTGTATGCTGCACTTGCTAGCTCAGCTCAGAGACCCAAAGCGAAGCTGGACCCATCCACCCACACTGACAAATCTGCAGTTAAAACTTCATTCTAGTAACTCAGCGGACGAAGCTAGACCAGGATCCAGCACCAACCTGGAGCCGTGTTGGCTTCGTGGGGAGCAGCTTATGTGTAGGGACAAAGATACGTGGTAATATAGTTTATCAGGGAAACAGTTCCCATGACTCTGAATACATACAGTGAAAAGATCTATCACATTTTCAAAGGCAAATATCACTTGAGTTGCATATCACTCCACATTTAAACTGCACATACTTCATTCACATTTTATTTTCATCTCATAGTGTGTTTGTTTTCTTAAGACGCCTTAGACGTGGCCTGCAAAAGCTCTGTTTAGCATTTTCCTTATTTGTTACATATAAAAACATTTCAGAAGTACTCTAACCTCGTTGTTTCCCGTTTTCTCTCTGTTTAAAAGAAAAGGGAGGAAAGCAAGTTTCCTAGCTCATCCTGGACCTTCCTAAGGACCCCTTGTGAGTATATTCCTCCCAGATCATCTGCAAGAGAGACTTCTTTTTGCAGAACTGCATAAGGAAGTTTATACATATGTTAATTTAAAAACCCGAAAGAGTTTTGAAACAAATGAGAACAGAAATTACTCGCACTTCCCGTTTTGGTGAGTTATGGTGTGTGCAAAGGAAGGTGTAGTTTCTTATGGAAATACAAACATCTGGCAAACCCCTTTTCAAATTAAAATAAAAATAAAATTTCAGATAGACTATAGGCTGACATTCTTTATAGACCAGGGAGTGGCAGGCAGAGCCCCAAGAGTCTGAGGGCTCACTTCAGGATTTGCCTGGGCATAGCTAGATTTGCCCAATTTGGCCTTTGTCACTAGCATATTATATATTAGATATCGCATATCCCATTCCTCCGTAGCATGAAAGCAGATAAGCAGGGCCTAGGAAAATTCAGGGCAGAAGTTCCTCAATAAAGCAGAAACGTGCCCAGAAATGTGCTAGAATGTATTCAGGCGCACCGAGATGCAGGTGGGTGTGTTCTGGGATTTCTCCCACCAAAACCAGGGAGCTGGGTACCTCGGTCACGGGAAACCAGGACAAATTCTCTAGGAACAGCTTCACCAGCAAGAGAGTTGGTAGAGTGTTCCATCTAGAAATAAAACAATATTGATGCCATCTTCTGACGCCCTGCGGTGTCCATTCCACGAGAGGTTTCCAGTCCTGCTCCACTCACCCAGATAACGGGGCTTGCCCTCGCCCCCGTGGGCAGTAGCGGATGCTTTGCTCATGCACGCAGCCCTGAAGGCAATAAAAACTGCAGTAAACCAGAATCTGGCTTGGGGGTGACAGTTTTCCAGCGGTGACGACACAGTTTCAGCCCCTTCCAGTACTTCAGATGTAAAGTCTCGCTCTCGGCAGCACCCGCTATTGCTTCAGAGGCTGCCAAAGGGCTGCTGTTTCACACCCTATTTTATTGCTGAGCAAAGAGCTGCTCTCATCTTTTGCCCCGGGATCCTGGCGTGGGAGTGGTACGGACCAAGGTCCAGAGGGAACGGGCTCTGCGGGGCCTCTCCAGCGCACACCGCTCCCTTAGCCCGCCCGGCACGTCGCAGGGCATGACCCAAAGAGGCAGGGAAAAGGCTGGCCAAGTAACGGGAGCCTGGTGTTTTGGGGGTATTTGGGGTTCAGATACTCATGGTAGTAACCTCCGAGCTCTGACACTAACTCTGGATCCCTAAAATGGGGTTTGTTTTCACCGATTTTGTTCCATCGAGGACCACAAAGGTCCTTGCGTCCTGCATCAGGTGTAACCTCCAAGGGTCACTAGAAGTGATGGGGAGGTTATTTTTCTCATGCCAATGTACCCCCAGCTGCTTTTGCATGTGCCTTTAACTCTAAAGCTTCAGCGCTGAGGTATCTTAAGAGCATCATTAGAGATAAAGTGGTTAAGGCAGCTCCGTGGTGGAGGCACGGGGGGTTGTGCTCCGAAAAGCCTGGTATCGTGGAGTCCTGCGTTAACGAGGTCTCAGTGACCACAGGCCAAATTTGCTCAGTTTCCAACCAAATTGCGGTACACCTGCTCAAATTAAACCAGTGCATCAATGCAAGCGAAGAACTGGGTTAGCTGTATTTTAAATCTTTGCATGTGTCTAAAGCATGGTGCGGAGTGAAGAGCAGCAGAGGAGAATCTGTCCAGTAAGAAAGCTATGGGCTCACTATAAAACACTTTTGGGGCTGAGTTGCTTCGTAAAGGCTGAGTCACCTTTAGTCAGAAAGCCTGAAGAATTAATCCATGAGTAAGAGCGATCTAGAGATAAATGCATTCCCTGCATGCTCAGTGGTCCAAAACTCGGCAGAATAAGGAAGCTGGGGAAATGGTGACCCCAGTTTCAATCAACACAGCAGTATTTCTAATGTCACAACATGCAAAACCCCTGAATGGGTTTTCTTCAAACTTGAATAAACACCCTCAGTTTCAGGTTTTTAATGTAGCTGCTTTTTTTATTACGTGAGTGTGCACTAAAGGAGCCGCACCGCATCAGCTTGGACTTTGGGGGAAAATCAACTTCCGTGCAGGCACCAGCCAAGGAATATCCCATGCCAGAGAGTTTTTATTTCAGACGGCCATCAAGCAACGAATGCGAATGGATGTAGAGTGACTGAAAACTAGAAACCGCTTCTAACTACCAGGGAACCTCCTAACTCCCCTCCCTACTACATTTCAAATGTCAAAACCTGGCACGCTCTCCTCACCCTTTTGCAGAGATTTAATAGAGTGAAGTCTCGTGTGAATTGGATTTCATTATTTTCACAACACACACTACAGACACCGCTACAAAGTATTATCATAAATAATTCAAATGAAGCTACAAATGATAAAATAAATGAGCAAAGTCCATTTTGAGAAACATTATCTTCCTTTTCGCCTGTGTTTTGCTCACTTAGGTGCTAACTCACAACTCCAGTTGTTTGCAGCCGGATTCACCACAAACCAATGAGGTTCTGCACAACAGCATCTTTCAACAAACCTGAAAATCAGGATAGTAGAAGGGCTTTTTCTGCAGAGGTCACAAAATTCCCAGCCAGCCCATAATATTTGAGACAGCTTTTGTGGGTACGAGTCTTGATGGCGATGACACTTGTGTCAGGTTGGAGAACGTAGCCCAGATTGATACTGGTGCGAGTCAGAGCAGAAAGACCGAGCAGGGATGATTTGCCTCAGCAGCTCAAAGCACTCGGTTATTAAATCGAGTATCCTGGCTGGGGGCTGAAGGCAAAGTGCTCCTCGGTGCCCGGGTGCTCGTGCAGAAGCGTCCATGGGGAGAGCAGGGATGCTCCTAACCACCACGCGATCACGCTGTTTTCCTTTGACTCCTGAACCCACGATTTTGCCTTTGCCTGGGACACCAGAGCGCTGGGGATGCGGATGCTGGGGCTGGTACGGAGGAGTGGCAGGGGGTTCATTCCCCGTTCAGCCTCTCCTCCTGCTCTTCATTTGCCCTGAGGCTCTCTCGCCTGTTCTAAGGTCGTGCCTGGCCAAGGCAGCGGCGTTAGCACAGTATGCAGATATTTAGCCCCTTGTGCAACACCTCGAGTAAGCAGAACAATATGATCTTCTCTGTTTTAAATCCGGGGAGCCAGAGCCGTGGCAGCCAGGGTGCAGAGGAGCCAGCTGCAGTGCGTTAAAAAGCTGCCACCCCTTACCTCCCCGCTTTTCCCCCGAGACATCACCTGCCCAGCAGCCCAGCCAGCAAAACAGGTTGGTTAATGCAACTGCCCGGGAGCGTGGAGGAGCAGACACGTGCCCCCGCTGCGGGCAGCGACGCCAAGGAATGTCACTGTCACGTCCGTGTGCTGGCAAGAGCTCCCGTCCACCTGAGGGACACAAAGAGAAGAGGGCTGAAGTTTTTACTGGTGATGCAGCTGTTTCCTATGGAAATAGAGATTGGCCAAGCTGGTGCCTTCGGGATTTCTTACTAGGTTTCCTGTATTAGTTCTGTGCAAGGGAAGAAGTCACTGTTTTGAGTTGTAAACATAGCGATGGTTTGGTTCCCGCTGACTTATCCAAGCTGACCACAGCTAATGCGCTGCCCTGAGCCCAGCAACCAGCCGTGGGGCGAAGGAACGGCTCTGGTCGCTGCAGCCCTGCCGAGCGCAGCCGTTGCACGCAGCTGCGCTAGCACTCGCAGCCCACTAAAACCCCATCCTTTAGCATCGCCATTCGCAGATGGTCATATAATTACTGTTTGCTTTCCCATCATGTCTTTTTGGGACATGTGTTTTGCGTTCGGATTTCTCCAGCCTCCCTGTTTTTGTGAATCACACTTCATAAAATAATGGCTACCTAGGGAACGTAAGGCATAACATTTTATTCTTCCCATGCATATGAATTTTTCACTAGCACTGCCACGATCCAGCTCATAAAGCAGAGTCCTCGGTTTTAATCCTTATTTTGCAATATACTTAAGCACACACCTACATTCACCTCCATCCATGATAACACTTAGGTATGTTTTTAACTCTTACTCCTGTGATTTTCTGCTTTAATTTAATCCAGGTCTCATTTCCTGGTCCCCACCAAGCTCATCTCAAGCAAAATTCATTGTCCCTCCATTTTTTCTCTCCGTCAATAAATTTGGCTAATGGTGCTGATATATTCCTTACTAAAGCACTTCAAAGTCTTAAGATGAGAGGTGAAACAACAAATAAAACATAGCAATCCCCTCTCTTTTGCAGTGCACGTGGACTGAACTTCCCTGGCACTGTTGCTTGGTAGACAATAATAGCATCTGATACAAACAGCATCAACTCTAAACCTAAAATAAAATATAAATTAAACCGTCATAGCAGTAAATAAGCTAAAAATTGCAGATGATTCCCTGAGACACAAATACAGTACTTTTTATTTGCCATTTTTCCAGGTAGGTAATGAGATCCTGTATGATACCTCTGTGCTGGCAGACCCCTCTCATCTGACCTGAATCCCTCCTGACTTCTTTCAATGGAAAAGGGGGAATATTTCACCCAACTACGAACGAGCAAAATCTGCTGTTCAAACAGAAATCTCAAAGGAAGCTGCCTGTGTAACCACAGCTGGTATGCTGCGTACCTAAACACTGACAGCCAATTTGCTTTTTTGGTGTAATATAATTCCAAGTCAGTCAACAGAGCTCCACCAGGAATTAATTTGGCCTTTTGTATTTACTGGGTTAGCCCCGTAGGGAGGAAGAAAAGGAGGGGGACCACTAAAAAACATCTCTTTTGCCACTGGAGCCAGTGCAGCACAAGCAATTTTTATGTTGAGACCTCGGGTGGGATGGGATAACTCAGCTGATTTGGATTTGGGGATGCTTTCTTGGTGCCAGCCCATTTGAGGAGACGCCTGGAAAAGGAGGGAACCACAGGGGACCCCTGACACATGCTGAAGTAAAGAAGCCTTTTTAAGCCAGCCCTGTCACTGCAATCAGATAGGAGCCATGTAAAGACACGATCGCAGGGATCCTGAGCAGACGGGCTGGGTTTAAGCCCCTCTGTGGCTACAGAGGCTGTTTGGAAAGGTGGGGACTGGCGATCCTCCCCCTCGCAGATGCGCCGTGCTCTTCCCTGCAGCCAAGTCCTTCCCTGAGGCCTGACTGGGGAACCAGTCAGTGCAGGATCCTCCAGACTGCTGCAAATTGTTGCTTTTAGTGTATGAGCTTACTCGGTTTAAGCCTGTAGCTTAAGCTTGCCTGTTTGCAAGCTGCCTGCGTAATGAGAGCTTTCCATCAGCAGCAGGGCAGTTTGCAGGTGCTGTTGTGGGTGTGCATGAAGCTCTCAGTGCTGTTTTCGGGGCGCGCTGCCTCCCCACTTGCGCTAGAAAGGGGTGGAGCTCGAGGTTTCCTTTCTCTGTCCTTGCAGCATTGCTGGAGGATTTTTTCCTCTTCTTAGATTTTTCTGTGGCTTTTTAAAACTTGCCGCAGTTGTTCCTGAAGGTTGAAAGAGCTCTGACTGTTGCTCTGGGGGCACACAGTGCGAACACCCCTTCTCCCAGCCTGGGTTGCTGATCCGCAGTGAGCAGTGTCACCGCTGTTACGCTCCTGCGGGACAAATCAAGCTTTTGCTCCTGAAACTAAGAGTCAAGAAATGCAAAGATCCTTTTCCCCCAGTACCCTTGTGTTTAGTGGTGAAATCCTCTTTTCCCTTCCTTTACCTTTTAGCGCGGGTTCAGTTGTGCATGTCTATCCCACCCCAATACCTGTTGAGATGAGGGGTGCAATGAGAGAAAATCTGGCCCTTAATCTCTGCTGCTACCTGGCCCGTGCCGGAGCTGCCCCGGCTTCCCCGACAGCTGAGGGGCTTTACAACCTCTTTTGCCAACAGGGACAACCTCAGCAAGTCGCTGCCGTAGCCCAGATAATAAGATGGCGAGTGCGGTGACAGCAGATCCCTGTTCTGCTGCTATTCAGGCAGTAGGTAGCAGAGCAGCCCTGGATGTTGTCCCTTTCCCAAAAAAACAGGCCAGAAGTTGGGGTAGGAAGATCTCGTATTGGGGCTTTGGTGGTTTGTTCTTCCTAGTTAATGAGGGAAGAATAAAACCAAACCCCATGTCTCGTCTGTGCCTCTATGCTGACAGGTTGAAGAACAGCAGACACGCAGCCATATTGTTCTGTAATCAGCAATTAGCTTTATATTTTTTTTCCCCTCGTCCTTTTGAGAGAGGGACAAGAAAAGGCCCCACTTCAGAATAAATTAGTTTCTCGAAAGGGAGGGAGCTCTGCAGATGGCTTTGTCATGCTTTCCACTCTTGTACAGCTCTAGAGGACACAGTCCTCCATCCTCAACCTGTCCGTGCTCCAGATGTTCTCCTATTCTGAACACCTGGAAAAGGGGAGGTGGCCTTTACCTCCACCTTCATCAAAAAGCAGCTGTTAAATGTCTGATATTTATTGTTGAGCTTCAGCATTAATTTTGTCCAAGTATTTGCCTCCTGAATGCTGTGAAGCTGTAGGTTTATTGCTGGTTTGCTGGAGTTGCAGTGTGGCTTAAGCTAAGTCTAACATGGACTAGGCATGGCGGTAGGAATGGGTTGGGGGCTATTAAAGAAGCACTAATTAAAATGTGGGGTTCATTCATGTGCCCTGCTTCTTCATGAAGTGCAAGAGTTCAACGTGTGTGCGAAGGACACCTATACTGTTATCCCACAAAACGAACTGCTGAGCAGGGAGGATTTTAGAAACCGCTTCAGCAGCCAGCAAGCTGTTGGCCAGGATCAAAGTCTCCATGCCCCTAACTCAACCTCCTGGACAGCTTCTCCTCTTTTGGAGAGAGAAAACCTCTACCCTGCCGCAGCCATTTGATCCCTAGTATGGGCAGGCCTTTTCTGGGGTGGTTGTCTGCACCCTCGGGTGAATGCTTTACCTCCAAACAGCCCGTTTGAATCACGCTTGGTTTTTTCTTGCAGGGGGTAGCTCCATGCAGGAGAAGGTTTTTGGCAGCCTGTTTGTAGCAGTACTCCGAGGGGCTCTGGTCCTCTTTCTGTGCAAAACCAGCCCTGAGCACCCCTGCTAAATTATTGCATCTACACAGTGAACATCACAGCAGCAACATACAGTTCCTGAAACTTTATAATTTCCAGTCTCTTCACTTTCCTGCTCCAAATATCGGTCCTGTTAAGCTAAGTGAGTCCAAGGCAGTAGATTTCTGAAGTCACTCAAACACATCTAACGACTGGCGTGAGTACGCTCTGTATTACACTAAAATTTAACTCGCTCTGGTGCTCAGCAGTGCTTTAGCTACCCTCCTGTTGGCTGGGGCTCACATCAGAGGGGAGGACTCTACTAAAAATCTCAATTTTAGGGGGCACTTTGGCAGCAATATGAGCTGCCTTTGCTTTTCAGGTGGGGAACAGTGCAGTGCAGCTCCGGACTGAGTAAAGAGGCAGCCCTTTGCACTTCCTTTGCGGCTCTTGGTGATGTTTGGCTGTGTCAAATAGAGTCTGTGAAAGCCTCATCCAAAGGGGGCATTTCTACATTGCAGCCCCTAAGGGAAGCAGTGAAATGGGGTAATATAAGAATGTTTTTAAGGAGAATTGCTAACCCCTAAGGCAAGTGAAGGAGAGCAAGAGTGAGTGTGCAGCACTGGGCAGGCTGTCATGTGCTTTTTGCCACAAACCCATTTATTTAAAAAAGAAAAAGTATAGTCCTGCATGGGGATGCATCTTTTACCCCGCCAAGTGCAGGCTTCGGTGAGTGACTAAACGGAGGGTGTGACTGCACTTTGTAAAACATGGTCACAGCCCCCCGGGACAGTGTCTTTAGTGAAACGCAGGAGGCATCCCTATTTTTCCATGTCTTATGTTCTGCTGGGTACGTAACGTGTTTGCTAACTTCTCATTTGATAATGATCTGGTGGTGGTCTCATAAACACTTCCTTGCATGAGTGGTTTCCCGTTTGAATGCTGCCTAAACAGCCGGGAAAGCTTATTGTTCAGTCCGATATGAGTGTACAGAATTATATTCCAAGTATGCTAAAACAGAGGATCTGCTATGATGGGAAGGTGCAGATGCTGCTGCACATTGCCCTTGCGGGCTTCCAGGGTTGTAGCTGTTCAGGTTATTTATTTTAGCCCTGTTCTTTTCTGCTGCATCACCAATGATTGGTATTTGTTTCAGGCAGGCTTCTGGTGTATTTGTATGTCATGCTCAGATGCAGTGCTTGCTGCTGGGGACTCCCGTGCTGAGCTCTGACCCCCTAGATGGGCCTCCTCTTCGCCTAGGGCACTCCAGAAACATGATGGTGAGCACAATTTATCCGCCCGGCTCACATCGACTGATATACTATCAGGTACGGTTCGACTGGGCAAGAAAAAAGTGCTGACCCCTTTTCCTACGTGTGCTACCCTGCTTGAAGTCGGTGCTGCCGAGCCTATGTTGTCCACAGTGTTACTTGGTCATCGTGTGGGAGCCGCTGCTGCTCGGAGCTCGCAAATCCTGATTGCGGAGAATGGTTGGATTTATTGCTCATCTTGTACACAGAGGAAGGAAGAGAAACTCCAGTTTCAAAATTCAGATATAAAGGAAACCATGCATTTTTGGAGTCAGTGTCTCCAAACAGCTGAATTTTCCTTCGATCTTCTCCTGCATAGCATCTGGGTCCTGCAAAGATCATACCAGTGGTTGATCTTGCTTTTGCTTGCGAGGTCCTTGTGGACCGAGGACCGCAGGAACAAGGCAGAGAGCGTATTTTAGCCCTCCGGGTTTCCTGCAGTTGTATTTCAAGCAGACCCTCAGGGCTTGCAGGGGGTTTAAATCATTGTGTGTGTATTTTTCTCTCCTGGTGCACTTTGGGTTGCTTGTCCCATGTGCTAGTTGCCTGCTTCTTTTAAGTTTCCTAGGTTTAAAAGAAATACGACAAACAAAAAAACCCCATTCTGCAACTGGTGGAGAGGCTTCAGTGGTAGAAGACTGTGATCCAGCCAAAGGTACCACCACATCACTGATTAAAGAACTGCCAAGGCTCGTTGTATCCCCTTTAGGTTTTTAAACCCATTTTTCAGGAGAATATGGAGAGTTACAGACACTCTCCTGGTTGGGAAGAAGAAATCGCTGCCGTGTCTCAGGCCTGTTAGTAGAGTCCGTGTAGACCACGTCCCGGTGAGGACACAACGTGTCCCGGTGGGCACAGGCTTCGGGGGGAAGCTCTGGGGCACCTGATAAATCCCCCGCTGGCCTTTCCCCCCCTGAAAGGAGCGGGGCATTTCACCGACGCGGGGTTACAGGGCTGCTCGGGGGGAAAGCAACCAGCCAAGGAGGGTCCTTGACCTTTCACGTACGCCGGCAGTACGCCGCCTCGGTTCTGCCGGGACGAGGCCGGGGGGAACGATGGGCACCCAAGGCCCCGCGCCCTCGCCCTG